>NW_006160031.1:170029-184356 GCF_000334495.1 Tupaia belangeri chinensis
GCACTGGACAGGAATAAAAATATAGAAAGGGGAACCAGCAGATGGTGCAATAGTTAAGTCACTGGATTCCCACACAATTGACCATGGTTCGAGTCCCAGATTTGGCAGCTTAAAACTCATACTAACCAGCAGTTAGTGTAATGGCTATGTCACTGGACTCCCATGTAGTTGACCACAGTTCGCCTCCTGGACCCGGTGGCTTAAAACTCACGCCAGACGCATGTGCGTGCATGCCCAAGATCCCGAGAGGAGAACGGAGGATAAGGGATTGCGGCATGGCCATCCCCCCTGGGGGGTGATTTCTCACTTTCTGTCTCTCTGTCTCTCTCTGTCTGTCTGGCGAGCATACGCGCCCTATAGCAAAAACCTCTCCAAAAAAAAAACTCATGCTGGGTGTTCATGCGTGCATGCCTGCCCAAAATCTTGAGAATAGAATAAAGGAGAAGGGATTGAGGCATGGCCATCCCCCCAGGGGGCTATTTCTCATTTTCTATCTCTCTATCTCTCTATATCTCTCTGGTGAGCACACAAAACTAATAGCAAAAATCTCTCAAAAAATATATAGAGAGAAAGGAAATGTGAGTTGTTTTTTGGGTTTTTTTTTTTGAGAGAGATTTTCACTGTAGGGCGCGTGCGCTCGCCAGACAGACAGAGAGAGACATAGAGACAGAAAGCAAGAAATCACCCCCCGGGGGGATGGTCACACCGCAATCCCTTCTCCTCCATTCTCCTCTCGGGATCTTGGGCACGCACACACACGCGCCCGGCGTGAGTTTTAAGCCACCGGGTCTGGGACACGAACCGCGGTCGACTACGTGGGAAGCCAGCGACATAGCCATTACGCTAACTGCTGGTTCCCCTTGGGTTTTTTTTTCATTGATTTTTGACTACATTCCTGAGATTCTGAAGAACAATCACTTCTGGGGATTAATCAATTAGGAATTTAAGTAAATATTCATCAGGAATGTATTCTTTACATTAAAAGGATCAAAGAGAGGAGATGGAAAATATAAAATGATAAAGACCAATTTAAAAAATCTAGGAATTAGGAATAAGAAGGGAGGAAGAGAATTATTGTTTGTGCTGTTAAATTAAGCTATGAGAGAATGTTATCAATAATAATGTGGTCGAAATACACATTCCATACTCAAGCCTACCAGTTTTTACCCAAAAGAGGAAATCTTTGATAAAATTTGGTAAAAACTTCATCATTAGAATTGTGGGGGGCAAAAGCATGATTACACTGTGGTTTAAAAAAAAAAAAGAATGTGACTAACAAAAGGAAAATTATTATGAACCAGACACTAAAATAGTAAGTTTGCATTTCATAGTTATTTGGGCTAGGCACTTTTTTAAAAATATATAGATAAAAAGAGATATACTGATATTTACATCTGTAAATTAATCTTTTTCAAAAATAGTATATTAAAAATGTTTCTTTTATTTCCACTTTATAGCTGACAAAACTGGATCACAGTGATGAAAACAGTGCTAGGGAATGTGAATAGTTTTTAAACCTGATGTTTTCACACTTAATGACATTGGGACCAAGATGTAGGAATGTGTTTTGGTCCCAGCTAAACAGGTTGAAAGAGAAAAACAACTCTTACGGTGTCATACAACCCTAATATAAGAGTTACATCCATCTCAACATTCTAGGCAAAAATATGTCATCAAAACACTGTGTCTGGGGCCAGGAGGTGGTATGTCAGTTAAGTCACTGAACTTCTACATGGATGACTGCAGTTCAAGTCCCAGACCTGATGGCTTGAAAATCATGCTGCATACATGTGTATGTGTGCCCAAGATCCCAGGAGGAAAAAGGAGGAGAATGGATTGCAGCATGGCCATCCTCCCTAATGGAGGTGGTGATTTCTCACTTTCCTCTCGCTGTCTCTGTCTCTTTGGCAAGCACACGCACTCTCAGAAAAAAATTTCTAAAAACAAGAAAAACTGTCTGGACAATGGTAGACAACAATTATAAATTATAGTCAGAAGTTGTCATAGGTAGAGACTAGGAGAAAGAATTAAAAAAATAAAAATAAAGTTGTTTTGGGACCAACAGTTAGCGTAATGGCTATGTCGCTGGACTCCCATGTAGTCGACCACAGTTCACATCCCAGACCCGGTTGCTTAAACTCATGCTGGGCGCATGTGCGTGCATGCCCAAGATCCCAAAAGGAGAACGGAGAAGGGATTGCGGCTTGGCCATCCCCCTTGGGGGGTGATTTCTCGCTTTCTGTCTCTCTGTCTCTCTCTGCCTTTCTGGCAAGCACACACACCCTATAGCAAAAACCTCACCAAAATAAATAAATAAATAAAGTTGTTTTAGGAAGAAACCTAAAAATTTAACAAATCTGTAATAATACTAGAACTCAAAATCTTAAGCAATGAATGTGAAAAAGGTATGTTTGAAAGTCAAACTATTTGTATTGTTTTTTCACTTTATCAGTAACCAAACTGCAAAGGAAGGCACTAAAGTATTTAAGAAATTAAAATTATAGCTTTAGGATTCAGTTTCAGTTAGCAGAAAAATATAACTATGTGGATAATTCCAATCCTGTGTACACATGAAAACAAAATATAAATTAAAAATAAAACAGTAAGAAAAGACTAGTGTTTGGAGAGTAATATTGCTAAAATAATCTGATTTTTTTAAAAAAATCTAAATTACAAAAACATACTATTGTGAACTTTATGTTACTATTGCAGTATTATTTATAATCAAATTAAAGAAAAAATTGTGTCATCTGGTTTTACAGTTTTTTGAGCCATTAATAATTGATACATAATGTAAATACTACACTTCTCATATAGAATTTTTTTGAATTGTAAATGTGCTGTGAATAGATGTAGAGATTTAATTATGAGAAACCATACTTAACAACATTTATCCTTGAAACAAGCAGATTGCATGATAGTTAAGGTGTTGAACTCCCACATGGCTGACCCCAGTTCAAGTCCCAGATCTGGCAGCTTTCTTCCTCACTTTCTCTCTCACTGATGAGCACACGAGTCCCATAGAAAAATTTTAAATAATAATAATAAATAAAATTAAATAAATAATTCTGTTTAAAAAATTTTATCCTCCTGATCAATGACTCACAAGTGAAAGCTGTTATTTTCATCTTTCTTCTGAACTACCTGTTGAGTGCAACTGGGAACCTGATAATCCTCTCCCTCACCTCTATGGAGTCACACCTTAAACTGCCATGTACATTTTCCTATAAAATTTCTCCATCTTACAAACCTCATTTACATTTGCTTGTATTCCCAAACACTTATAAACATAGTAACATGCAAGAAGATAATCAGTATGACAGTTCTGCCATTGAAATTATTTTTTATTGATCATTTTCCTATAAAACAGTTATCTCCTGGCTATCCTGTCCTATGACTGATGTGTAGCTATCTGAAGCCCCTGCAGTACATAATCTATGAAATTGTGTCTTCACCTATGCTAAATCTTTACAAAGGAGTCCATCACTGTTAACAAGAATGTGACAGTCCTCACTACTTCCACTGCTCCTGTGCTGGTCCCTTTCATTTACACATTAAGAAAAAAGCAAGTAAAATAAGTCTTCATGTGGACTTAATTTGCATTTCTCTTATGATAAGAGATACCACTTAACCCTAATAACTATGGCTTTGATCAAGAAAATAAGGTTAAAATATTGGTGAGGCTGCAGTGAAAAAGGAAACCTCCTACATTGCTGGGAAGAATGTAAATTGATACAGTTACTATGGAAAACAATATGAAGATTTCTTAAAAACCTGCAAACAGAGAGTCAGCAGATAGTGTAGCAGTTAAGTCACTGGACTCCCACATAGCTGATGGCAATTTGAGTCCTGGACCTAGTAGCTTGAAAATCACAAGGTGCGTGTGCATACATGTGCATGCATGTCCAAGATCTTGAAAGAAGAATGGAGGAGAAGGAATTGTGGTGTGACCATGCCCTTGGGAGGTGATTTCTCACTTTCCCTCACACTTTCTCTCCAGTGAGTACACACACACCCAAAAGCAAAAACTGGTTTAAAAAACAAAAAAGCTTTCAAATATAATACTATATGACCCAATAATCCCAGTTCTTGGTGTTTTCCCAGTAAGAAAGATATTTGCATATCCGTGTTTATTGCTAAGACATAGAATCGATCTTAATGTCCAAGAACTAATGAACTGATTGAAAAACCGTGGCACGTACACACTATGGAATGCTACTCAGCCATAAGAAAAAAAATGAGACCCTGCCATCTGACTTTAAGTGGATGAATATAGAAGACTTAATGTTAAGCAAAGCAAGCCAGACTATGAAACACTATATATATATATATATATCCCAGCCAAAAAATATACCAAATGGATAAACTCTACAACAGAAGTGGAAAGATCCGAAGACAGCAATAGTAGGGAAGACAAGATAGATACCACAGACTGTATAGGAGAAGAGTAGCTAACAGAGGGGTAGGTGGGTGGGACTTAGGAAAAAAAAACTCTTATCAGATAGAAAATTGTAAGGTTCTCTGTTGAAAATGAATTTTATGGTAATAGCCTTGATTTGATTGTCACATACTGCACACACATCTTGAAAAAAACATCATGTGCTCTAGAGATGTATAATGATTATGTAAATTATAAAACATAGAAATTTACTGAAATAAAAAAGCCTTCAATGATTCTATCAAAATATTTGTGCTGTTATTTTTTTTTTTACTTTATTTTTTAGAGTTTTTTGCTACAGGGCACATGCACTCAGCAGAAAGACAGAGAGACAGAGAGACAGAAAGCGAGAAATCACCCCCAAGGGGGGATGGTCACACCACAATCCCTTTCCTCCATTCTCCTCTCAGGATCTTGGACACACATGCACACGCATCCGGCGTGTGTTTAAGCCACCGGGTCCAGGACTCGAACCGTGGTCAACTACATGGGAGTTCAGCGACATAGCCATTACACTAACTGCTGGTCCCTGTGCTGTTATTTATTTTATTTTATTTGGAGAGGTTTTGTTTTGTTTTGTTTTGTTTTTTTGCTATAGGGTGCATGCACTCGCCAGACAGACAGAGAGAGACATAGAGACAGAAAGCGAGAAATCATCCCCCAGGGGGGATGGTCACGCTGCAATCCCTTCTCCTCCATTCTCCTCTTGGGATCTTGGGCACACACGCACACACGCCCGGCATGAGTTTTTTAAGCCACCGGGTCCGGGACGCGAACCACAGTCGACTACGTGGGAGTCCAACGACATAGCCATTACGCTAACTGCTGGTTCCCAGTGTGCAGTTATTTTTTAAAGTAAGGAATTTACTAATGCAGAGAGATCAAGTTTTCATTAAAAGTCATACATCCTTAAGCTATAATTTTAAGCTTTTATACTCTGCTTTCTAACAAAAAAAGCGTAATCAGGGTTTTATTTCTCAATAATATAATACGTTTCCAGGAAATGAAAGAATGTCCTCACATCTAATCAAGTCTTAATATAACTTCAAACAAATCAAAGAGAAACTATGAGTTCATCTTATATGAGATTGAGTATTTGCTTACTCTCTATTCTAATTCCAGTGCTTTAGATGCTTTTTGATTCCAGGCACTTTAGTTACTTTGTTTTTCACATTAAACAAAATACCAGGGAAGAAGAATGGCTTAGGGATATCAGTTTAATATAGTTGAGACTTAAATCTTAAAGTAATAATACTAATAGTTGTGTTTATATTATAATGACAATGATTATAGCAGACACCACTTTTTTAAAAATTGCTGGAGTCCTAGTACTCTCTATTATAAATAATAACAAATTGAAAAGGTGTTCATCTTACCTTTATGCATAGTATGAAGTTCACAAGAGTCAAATAATGCTAGTGAGAGAGTTTGTTTCATGGGGCAAATTCATTTTTATCTGACTCCAAAGCCTGGATTTGTAAGAGGATATGATGCTCCAGAGTTAGCCTTTAAAAATAGACCCTCTTTGGGGCTAGTAGGTGGCATAGTGGTTAATGCACAGGTTTCCCACATGGCCAACTATGGTTTGAGTTCCAGACTAGTGGCTTGAAAGTCACACTGGGCACATGTGCATGCATGCCCAAAATCCCAAGAACAGAAGGGATTGCAGTATGGACATTCCCCCAGTAGATGATTCATCGCTTTCCCTCTTACGGTCTCTCTGGTGAGTATACACACCCAAGGCAAAAACCTTGAATATATTTTTTAAGACATTAAAGGAAAAAAAAAAAAAAGACCTTTATTTTTTCCTCAGTCAGAGTGGCTTTGTTTTCTATTCCATAGTGATGATTTCTCCAGTCCTTATAGCAGGTTACTGTTGCTTTCTTTTTCATTCACCATACATTCAAGATTTCAGGCACTTCATTGCTCAACTCAGCCAGAGTGATCAAAGTAAATTCAATCTGATAATTTGTTTTCTGAGTAATTAACCTTACTGTAAAATATTGAATGGCCAATAGAAAAGTTCCATCAAACCTCTCCATTGAAAAAGAAAATTTTCATCAAACAAAATGTTCAGAGCCACAGCACTAATTCTTCTAAACTCTGTAAATTGATCCTATCTGCTCAACCAGGACCTGGGCTAGAATAAGCTCTACCCATCCATAGCTACAGAATTTGTCTATATCTCCCCTGGAACAATCTCATTCATTTGCAGTATAATGAGTAACCCTCCCCTCCAAAAGAAAAAGATGTCTTAATCTCTGGAACTTGTGAATATGTTACCTTCCATAGCAAAAGGGACATGGCTGATGTGATAAAATTGTGAATCTTAAAATTAGCAGTCTCCTCAATTATCTGTGCAAGTCCAACATAACCACAGAGATCTGTACAAGATGGAAGCAGGGGAATCAAATCAATAGTCGAAGATGTGAGAACAGAAACCAATTGGAGTAATACTAAAAAAGAAACCTTGAGTCCAGAAACTCATGTGTCCCTAAAAGCTAATAAGGCAAAATACTTCTTTTTCTGAAGTATCAAGAAAAACTGCACTCCTGCCAACAACTTGCTTATAAGAGAGTAGATTTGTGTTGTTTTAAGCCACTAAATTTGTGGGTGTTTGTTTCAGCAGTAGTAAAAACCTAATGCGTCAAGAGAAAAAAATAATAATTTCTGCCAAAATAACTGCAAACACATACAGACTGAATTCGCCTAGATTTCCTTAATACCCTAAGGTGAAATCCCTCATCGCCTTCTATGCAACTGCCATTTTTAGAGTCCCTGCAATCATATCCCTGACAAAATCCTTAGTAAACTGAAAAAAGGCAATACTGTATAATTCAATAGAATGGCATTGTAATTATAAAGTCTGCCCTCGCCCCCACACACACACCAAAACCTAAATAGGTAAATGAGTTGTTTCTACCTAAAAATTCTCATAAGAATGGAAGATATTCTAAGAATTCTATGATTCTACCGGTAGACACTCTGCAAAGAGATTTTGGAAAATTAGGTGACATTGAAGTAGTTCTTTAGTCATTCAAGACTGATCCCTGGAAGAAATTCTTCTTTAAACCTTAGTTAACTCTCATGTTCACAGAAACCACTGACAGTGATTACAAATCTTTACCTTGGGTGTACCAAATAAAAGCATTTACATGTTGTTGGTTCATTCACATTAAAATAGACTCGCCATTGTGATTATATATTCCGAATTTTTTCCATTACCCTGGAAGCTTAATACTTTGATTCTATCGATTCTCCATCTCTTTAAACTCTTGACACTGGAATTTTATTCCTCAAATTATTGACCTCTCTATATGCTATACTCCAAATGTAATCATCAAAAACAGTTGAGAATGCTAATAATAATAAACCTAAATGAAAGAACTCATATTTCAAAATATACCTAGCAGCACTCAGCTATGATTCAGATATTATGTACTATATATACTACATACTAACAGCAGTTTATTTCCAGTTACTTCCCTTGTAAAGGGTAAAGCAGAGGAGACTTTTTTTTTTTGAGAGGTTTTTTTTCGCTATAGGGCGCATGTGCTCACCAGACAGACAGAGAGAGACATAGAGACAGAAAGTGAGAAATCACCCCCCAGGGGGGATGGTCACGCTGCAATCCCTTCTCCTCCATTCTCCTCTCGGGATCTTGGGCACGCACGCACACGCGCCTGGCATGAGTTTTAAGCCACCGGGTCCAGGAGGCAAACTGTGGTCAACTACATGGGAGTCCAGCGACATAGCCATTACACTAACTGCTAGTTCCCAGAGGGGACTTTCTTATCATGCCAGCTAAAGCTGACTAGATTCTTTCCAATTGACTGCTGTGCATATTCTTCTTTTAAGAAAGCTTATCCCCGCTTCCTTAACCTTTCAGTTTGATTAAAACAAGTGACTCCATTTTGGCTTGGTTTTTTGGAGTCTAGTGCAGGAAGTTAGTCCAAAACAATGGCTACTTATAAAGTTTACCCAACACAACTTAAGTGCAGTTTGGTGAATAATGTTTCTATAACTGATGCCAGAATATTTTTATAGAAAAAATTAACTATGACTCTTCATATAAGGTACAACAATTGATTTGGCATAAATTATAGAACTAAATATGAAATTTAAAATTAGTTTTTTTGGACCCAATGGTGGCATAGTGATTAAGGCACAGGACTCCCACATGGCCAACCATAATTCAAGTCCAAACCTGGTGGCTTGAGTTTCGTGCCAAATACATGTGTGTGTGTGTGTGTGTGTGTGTGTGTGTGTTTTAAGTTATTAGTTTTTAAAATCAATAATTTTTAATGGAAACAACTTGATCAAACTCGAGATTGCAGCATGGCCATCCTCCCTGAAGGGTGATTTCTTTTCCCTCTCACTCTCTCTCTCTCTGTTTCCCTCCAGCAAGTGCAGGTGCCCTGTGACAAAAACATTTTTTAAAAAAATAGTAGTATTTATGAATGCTTTAATAATTTTGAGGTTAAAAAATGTATTAGCCATAGAAGAAAACATTGATATAATCAGTAGTGCATTAATATAACTTATTATAAATAATAACGTCATTAAGAAAGTCAATAGAGAGCCAGTCAGGTGGTGTTAGGTTAAGGCAACTGAATCTCATGTAACTGACTGCACAATTGAAGTCCTGGACCCAGTGGTTTGAAAACACTCTGGGCACCTGTGTCTGCATGCCCAAAATTCTGAGAGAAGAATGGAGAATGGAGGAGAAGGAATTGATGTATGATCATCAAATGCTTTCTCAATTTCTCTGTCTCTTTGTCTCTTTTCCTCTTTCTCTCTCTGTGTCTCCAGAGAGTAGGTGCACCCTATAGCAAATTTAAAAATAAAAATTAAAAAAAGTGAATAGATGAACTTCAGCAACATATTAGAAAATGAGAGTAAAAAGGACTTCTACAATTCAATAAAATTAAATAAAGAAAATTAAAAGAAACACAATTTTTATAAGGACAAAAAAACTTGAATAAGCATTTGCCAGAGAGTATATCCAAGTGACCAATAAGTATATGCAAAGATTCACAATGCCATTAACATCAGAGAGTGTTGGGACCAGCAGGTGGCATAGTGGTTAAGGTGCTGGACACTCCCACATGGCTGACCATGGTTCGAGTCCTGGGCCTGGTAGCTTGCTTTCTCGGTTTCCCTCTCTCTTTCTATCTCTCTCTGTGTCTTTCTCTGCTCAAATTAAGAATAAATGAATGAATAAATAAAATTAAATTTTAAAAAAGTAATTATTAAACATCAGAGAACGTAAATTAGAGCTAAAATGAGACATAACTACACACTCAACAGAATAGAATTTTTTAAAATGACTATCTCAGGTTGATGAGGAAGTAAAGTAACTTCATTTATCTTAGGTTACTAATAAAAAGATAAATCGGTTCAACTGCTTGAGCGAATTTTTTTGACCATATTTATGAATGTTAAATGTATGCTTATCGTATTACTTCAAAATTCTATTTCCTTGGTCTATCCCTAGACAAAAATAAAAGTATGTATATTCACAGAATTTCATGTAAAAGAACATTCTTACAACTGTTCAATAACCAAGAAAAAGAAAAATAATGAAAGTATTATTATTATTTAAGTTAATAACAGCATATGTTTGTGTAATATAAATCTGTGCAGTAATTTAATAAAATAAACTAGTTCTGTACAAAATTTTGTTGCACTAGATAAAAGGAAACCAAATTGTAGGATTCCACTTACATAAAATTGAAAAGGGGAAAAAATGATCATCAACAATAGAAGACAAAAAAATAGTGAGTATTTCTGTGGAGGGTGGCACTTATAAAAGGGGAACAGTGAAACTTTTAAATGATGAAAACATTATATATTGTGATTTGACTGGTAATTGCACCAGTGTATTTACCTGTAAGCTTCAGTGAAAATTGCTATTATGAATTGTGCATTTGATGTTAGTGTTACCTAAATATAAACAAAATATACAAAAATAAATACTATTTGGAATAATAGCTTAGTGATAAGGAATACTTTTTATAAAATATCCATAATATTGAGAAAACTACACATTTATTATTCGCTCGCTACTCATCAAAATAAAAATAACATTATTTGACATCACCCCCAATACACTTTTGTGAATCATTCTAGCAAGTGTGCAAATTTTTTTTATTAGAATACCCTATTTTATAATTGCTTTTACTGGGAAAAGTGAAAGTAAATCAAAATTTATTTTTGGCAGCAGTTAAAGATGACACATTTCAAGAGTCATTTATAATACTGGTGGGAATTTTGAAAGTACATGAATTTATAGCACATTGATTTTAATATCTGATGGAATATTAATTTATTAAATTAATGAATTGCAATTAATAAGTCATAATTTTTTAGAGATTTTTGTTATAGAATTCATGAATTCACCAGAGAGACAGAGAACGAGAAATCACTGCCCATGGCAGATAGCTGGCACAATCCCCTCTCCTCATTCTCCTCTTAGTATCTTGGTCACACATGCACACACGCCTGGTGTGAGTTGTAAGCCTCCGGGTCTGGGACTTGAACCATGGTCAACTATGTGGGAGTCCAGTGACATAACCATTACACCATCTGTTTGCATATATAATTGCATGTAAAATTAGAACATGTTTAGAAGTTAAAAGACATTTGACATTATATATCCAATTATAAAAAACTTGTCATTATTTATTTTAAAATAATAGCTATAAACATACTGATACATTTATAGAAAAAGTTCTTGATATGTATACACTACAATGTACGCAGTATAGATTATGTGATGTTACATCGTTTTTTATTTTGTTTGTCTAATTGAAACTCCCCAATTATAGTAAGTAATTCATGTAATAAAACAATAAATGTGAAGTGTGGTTTCTTTGTGATCCTTCCATATGGTAGATCTCAGTTCATGTGATGTAACAGTAAAAGGGAGCTAAAATTGTGTTTTATTTTAGATAGATTCTTCTGTTATCTGGCTGGACTTTATCCCTTGCTACTTCCTGTCCCCAAGGATATTGTCTCCAAAGAAGCTATAGTAAACATGCTTTCTCTAACCTCAAATTTTATTACTCAGAAGATTCATTAGTGTCTTTGTTTTGGACCACTAGGGACTCTGTTTACTCAGTTAGGTGCATTTTTATCAAATGAAACAAATGTTAAGTTAGATATAGGAATCATGCTCTCTACCCTGAAAAGTTAAATAGCAACTATCCTGAAGCTGAGGAAGACTCCTGATAGTCACATTATAATTGTTTTTCTTTCTTCCTTTTTTTTTTTTTAGGGAGTTATGATAGTATAACAAAGTAAATGGTCAAAGATGGATACTTCAGAGAGGTCTAAGTATCCTAAAGTTGCCATGAATGTGACATAAGCAGAAGAAACCAGAAATTCATATGAAAATCTTTGTATCAACTACCATTTGCAATTTAGAAGTTTAAAGAGCTCATGCATTCCAACAATGAATAGAAACTAAGATTGATAGTCAATAGTAAGTGAGATAAATTTACTCATTTTAATTATATTTAGTTTTGTGTGATTTGAATTTTATTATGCACTGTATTGAAAAAATATTTTATCTATCCCTTAAGAATCAAAAATGTGGGTGATAATTTCTGTATTTGATAAAGTATTCTTTTTTTCATCTATATAATATGTTTTCTTTGACTATATTGTGTTATTTTCTGTACAATTTTAATGCAAAAGAATATATTGGCATTTAAATGTTTAAACTTGATACCTACCCAAAAATTTATTACCTATATGATAACCTCACATCAAAAATAAGATATTCAAATGGTTAAATGTAAGTGTAGCTCTCAATCTCTGAAAAAATGACCAACTGTTGAAGTTACATCAACTTCATTAGAGATCACTGTCCTTATCTTAAACATGTATTTGGAAATTAGTATTTAAAAAACAATAGTCCCATTTTACTAAGAGTCATTTTTAAAATCTTATTTTAGTGTACCTTGTAGTATTTTAAAAGGAAAAGATACAAAAAGATCTCTTTAGAGCATAAAATAATGTCCAATGGTGATAGGGCTAGATTTATTCAGTGATGTAGTTCCTGAGCTGCTTTAGGGATTAGAAGGAGGGCTAGAGGAAAGAATTATACTAAATCTAGTAAATAGGGACAGTTTCTCTGTTATCATCTATGAAGGTAATAAACAAAAGCAGAAATATTAATACTCTCTAAATAAAATAAAAATGATATTCAACAACAGATTAAAAGACTCAGAATTAGGAGTCCAAATAGAAAGGGAAATATCTTTGTAGGTATCTGATTGGAAAACTCACTATACATAAATCCACTAAGAAACTTTTGATGGACAATTAAAAATGCATCAGGGACTATGTTATTCTTGAAAAGAAGGCAAAAAAAAAAATACTTATTCCATAATCTTCACAAGCTAGTACTTGTGGACAATTCTCTCTTAAGTGTCATCATAGTAATAAACATTGTTTCTACAGAAGGGCAAAGATGGAAATTAAAGGGCACACAGCCATCTGACTTTGGGGAACTTTCCAGTAGGTTTAAAACTGAAGTTGAAACCAGTGCAAATGAGTCACTTGAGTGACTGAGGACAGAAAAGAGATGTTCTGTGAGGAGTGTTTATTAAAATACCCACCACAAGAATGCGCTCAATATTCTATTTATTGAGAAGAACATATTAAAAGAAGGAGCATCTTCATGATATATAAAGTAGTGGGTTTTATTTATGACACAGTGAAATTGAAGTTCATCGGAATTGTTCAAATAGAGTTATTTGGTGCTTCTGACAATCAGTCAGGGACATTACAAAATAAAGGCACTAATTTAAAAACAATCAACTGAAAGATGAGATTCCTAAACATTAGGAGCTGATGAAAATACTGAAGGACTATGAGTATAGTGAGAAGTGAAGAGGATTTAAAAGAAAAGAAAAAGAAAAAAAAAACTCACTAACACATTTTGAAAATGTTGATCAGTGGCATAAAACAAACAAACAAAAGTCAAACCAAACTACCAGAAGAGCCATTTCAGTTTTTAACTGAATGTGCAAATGCACCTTCCAAATGATCAATGGCAGGTGCTTGCCTGACATAATTTTATGCTTTAAATCAAATTCATTTTCCATGCTTTTTTTTACTTGTTTTGTCTCTACAATAAGATTAGTCTATATAAGCAGAAAATAAATCATGGGATGTGTAAAGGAAAAAGAATCCTAACAAATAGATAAAATAATCAGACCAATATATTGTCTATAGTATCACTGAGGTTTACTTACCAGAAAAAATTTTAAGGTATAAATGTATGCTATGCATAAGTTTATCACACATTAAAACATCACATATTATCTGCAATTGTGGATTATAAATTATTATTTAGAGAGAGAAGCGCTGAAGAAAGAGACAATGTCAGGAGGGGAGCTGAAGAAGTGTGTGTGTGTGTGTGTGTGTGTGTGTGTGTGTGTATTATGTATATGTGTGTGTTTGTACATGCACACACACTGAAGTTTTGAGGTATTCAGGGTAGAAAATGCCCATGTGCAATAAATAAAATGGAAAACAAAATCTTTTGATCAGAGAGATAAAATGAAGACTTCAAGTGACTGTAGCGTAGGCATAGTGAACCCAAGTTATTTGACATACATTAACACTTTGAGAAGGAGTGGGACCAGCAGTTAGCATAATGGCTATGTCGCTGGACTCCGACGTAGTCGACCACAGTTCACGTCCCAGACCAGGCAGCTTAAACTCACGCTGGGCACATGTGCGTGCATGCCCAGGATCCCAGGAGGAGAATGGAGAAAAAGGGATTGCGGCGTGGCCATCCCCCCTGGGGGGTGATTTCTCACTTTCTATCTTTCTATCTCTCTCTGTCTTTCTGGTGAGCTCACGCACCCTATAG
>NW_006160031.1:184387-189789 GCF_000334495.1 Tupaia belangeri chinensis
AACACTAAAAAAAAAAAAAAAAAAAAAAAAAAAAAAAAAAAAAAGGAGCAATGTGCTAAACGAATACATCAGAAAGCTCTTGAGAGTCAAGGGATGTCTTTGCCTTTCATGAAATGAAAGGCCAATGGGTATTTAAAGTAATTTTTTAGAGTGTGTGTTTAAACAATTATTAAAAATCTGAATTAGATATATCTCATACTGTTAAAATAATCCATAACAAAATGTCTCTAAATGTTATATGTGGATTTAACAGATAGAAACCAGCAATGAGGAACAACACAATCACAACATTCATTCTACTAGGACTGACAGATGACCAACAAATGCAAGTTCTGATTTTTATCTTTCTCTTTCTCACCTACCTGCTGAGCATAACTGGGAACCTGACTATCATCTCCCTTATCTTACTGGATTCTCACCTTAAGACAGCCATGTATTATTTCCTACAAAATTTTGCTTTCTTGGAGATTTCATTCACATCTGCATGTATTCCCAGATACTTGTATAACATAGCAACAGGTGACAAGATGATTACTTATAATGCCTGCGCCAGTCAAGTATTCTTTACAGATCTCTTTGGGGTAACAGAATTTTTTCTCCTGGCTGCCATGTCCTATGACCGCTATGTGGCCATCTGCAAGCCCCTGCATTATGTGACTATCATGAGTAGCACAGTCTGCAGAAGGCTTGTCTTCTGTTGCTGGGTCGCTGGTCTATTTATTATAATCCCTCCACTTAGCTTAGGCCTAAATCTGGAATTTTGTGATTCTAATATCATTGATCATTTTATCTGTGATGCATCCCCTCTCCTGAAGATCTCTTGTTCAAATACTTGGTTCATGGAACAGACCGTTATCATCTGTGCTGTGCTGACCCTCATTATGACATTAATGTGTGTGGGTTTGTCTTACATTTATATCATCAAGACCATTTTAGGATTCCCTTCCGCCCAGCAAAAGAAAAAAGCTTTTTCCACATGTTCTTCCCACATGATTGTGGTGTCTATCACCTATGGCAGCTGCATCTTCATCTATATTAAGCCTTCAGCAAAGGATGAGGTGGCCATTAACAAGGGTGTGACAGTGCTCACTACTTCCATCGCTCCTATGTTGAACCCCTTCATTTATACCTTGAGGAACAAGCAAGTCAAACAAGCCTTTAATGATTCCATCAAAAGAATTATAATATATTCCAAGAAATAAGGGAATGTCTAAACCTATAAACATGTACAGTGAACTTCCCAACTCCCTAATCAGGTTACATTTTTTTAAAACACTCAGTTATTCTCATCTAGTCATAACTCTCCCACAAACTTCCTTTAAGATCATACTCTTCCATAGCATGTATGTTAATAGCTTTTTAAAAATTAAACTTCCGGCTTCATTTTCAAATAAAAATAACCAAAAAATAAAATAGAACATAATAAGACCAAGTTAGAAATACCAAAAGAGAAAAAAAAAAAAAGATTAAGAAATATTTACATTTTTAAGCAAAAGAGTGGTCAACCATTGTTTCTTCCAATCCAAAACATTCAAGTAAGTTATTTTATTTTTTGTTTGTTTTACTGTATTGTGTTGTATTGTATTTTGGAGAAACGTTTGCTTTAAGGCACATACACTTGCTAGAGAGACAGAGAGAAAGAGAGATAGAAAGTGAGAAATCACTCCCCGGGGGGGATGGACGCACTGCAATCCCTTCTCCTCCATTATCCTCTTGGATTTTGGACACACACACACATGCACCTTGCAAGAGGTTTAAGTCACTGGGGCCAGGACTCGAACCATGGTCAATCATGTGGGAGTTCAGGAACATAACCATTTTGCCATATGCTGGCCCCTCAAGTAAGTTATTAATTGATTTGTTTAATAAATATAGATCAGTTAATTCCATTAGGGCAGGTACTGTTTCAGGTACTAAAACTAGAGGAACAAAAAATAGGAAAAACCTCCTCCCATGTACCCTCATGAGTAAAAAAGAAATAATTCTATATTAAAGAAAACAAAAAAATTGGCTTGCACAGAAATAAATACGTTAGACAGGGAATTAAATTTTGTCAGAATTATATTCTGGCAAAATATCCAAAATATTAGAACTTGAAAATTATAAGCTTTCAAAGTGTATCAGAATTTAGAAGACCAAAATTTTAAATTGATAGACTTTTATCAGAAAAATATATAAATAATTCTAAGCATATTAAGCATATATGGTCAACTATTTTTTTCACAGTTCCATTAAGAAGACACAAAGGGTTTTAAGATAGAGTCTTTAATAAGTCGTGCTAGGAAAATCAAATATCCTCACACAAAAGAATGTGACTGGACCATAATTTTACACCATACACAAATCTCAAATAAAAATGAATTAAAGACCTGAATATAAGACCTGAAACTGTAAAATTCCTAGAAGAAGATAGGAAGAAATCTTAATATTGGCCTTGACAATGATTTTTTAGACATATATCATCGATAATCTTTCAAACATCACTGAAAAGATTCTGTTCCTTATTCTCTTACTGATCAGGATAACTGCCTAACTTCTAAAGAACACGTGATCCTGACTATACCACATTCTCAAATTAATAGTAATTTATGAAAAATCAGCTTTTCTTTGTGTCTTAAGTCTCAACTCTATGAAAGCTATTGTTTGTGAAGTCGTGAGTTTCAACTTCTTTTATCTCCTTTCATCGAACCTTGTTGCATCTTCTATATAGCCTAAGAGTCCTCTCTGACATGACCACAATCCACCTAGAAAAACAGGAGAAAATGCAGGATATGTTATACCCTCTTCTTTTGCACTTATTTCTACATTTATATAGGTCATTTCCACTCCCATTCTATACATTAGAATACATACACTTGACCAGGCTTAAGAAAGACTATAGGACCAACTATGGCATGATAGTTAAGGTGGCTGAATCCCCATGGGGAATGCTTTCTTGTACTCTTGCACTCTCTGACAACCATATGCATGCTCTGTCAAATTTTTAAAAAAATAATAAAGATCTTAAAATTTTTCATTGAAACAAATAGGTGAATAAAAAAACAATAATGAGACATCTAGCAGATTCCAAAAATTCAAGAGAAAAATAGTATAATAAGTGCCACAGGGCTAAGTTTTTCAGGAGAATGAATGAGAAGAAACAAGAAACAGGAAATTAGAACAGTGGAAAATACAAGTTTTATTTAGATATTCACCTGTCAGAGTGATGGTCTGGCAGAGACTGCTGTCTCAAAACATCTGTTTAACTCTCATAAATCTAGAAGTTCTCATTTTTCACTGAGAATAAATACCTATTATATTACAGTTATATTGCAGTTATAGCTGCAATATACATTTTACATATTATATAAATTTTATATATTATATTGATGTTATAGCTTATAATTTACTATAAACTACTGTATATTTCAAATTTTCTAGGAGAGTAAAGCCAAACCTCTTTCACAAAAAAAAAAATGATAGAGCAAAATGTTGGAGATATTAATTAGCTTGATTTAATCATTCCACATGTATACACATACTTAAACATGATATTATACCCAATAAATGTAAACAATCATGACTTAAGAATATATATTTTAAATGATCTTCAAATATTTATTATATTATAAGGTAAAGTCATCTAACTCAATAATATTTTATGCAATAGATTCTATTATATTCTCTCCTACATCAGGAAGGATCCTAAAGTCAATTGTATGAAAGAATGAATTTCAACTTGTATAGATCATCCAATGAATTTTAAGCCATAGAATATTAGTGAGTTATAAAGCAACTTTTTTTAAGAGATTTTTGCTGTAGGGCGCATGGGCTCACCAGAGAGACAGACAGAAAGCGAGAAATTACTCCCCGGGGGAATGGCCACGCCACAATCCCTTCTCCTCCATTCTCCTCTTGAGATTTTGGGCATGCATGTGCATGCACCCAACATGAGTTTTAAGCTGCCAGATCTGGGACTCAAACCACAATCGACAACACAGGAGTCCAAAAAAGCAACCATTACACCATCTGCTGGTCCCATATAATGCAACATTAAATAACTGAGCTGCTAATGTATTAAAAAATTATTTCTACTTTATTTCAGAATGCTCACAGTATTGAATTTAGGAATGTTTGTTTAATTTAATTATTTGTTCTGACTGCAGAATTTTATAGTCTTCATTATTTGAATAATTGACTCAAAGAAAATGACATAAATAATATTGAGCAGTCTTAATATATAATGTACTCACTTTATAAAATTTTGACAAGGAAGAAAAAGAAAACTTTTATCATTTAACTAACAAACATATAAAAACTGATTATAAGAAACTTGACTGATTTTTTAAAATAATTTTTACTATAATTTCTAACATATATAACAGTCATACATATTTGTGGGGTACAATGCAGTTTTTCAAAACATATATATAATACATAAGAATTAAATTAGAGGAAAAGCATATCCACCATCACCAAATTGCTATGTGCAGGCAACCTGAGCTACCTATCATAAACTGGCTGTTATCTGACCCACCAGCCATAAAGTTGGGCATGCAGAGCAGGACTCCACCATTAAATGGAAGTGACCTATATGTGATTAGGCCTGAAAGCACAAGTTACATGGAGAAATGAATCAAATGCTCATGATTCCTACTTCTTTTTTTGTTTGTTTGTTTGGTTTTTGAGAGATTTTCACTATAGAGCCAGAAAGACAGAGAGAGACAGAAAGCGAGAAATCACCTCCTGGGGGGATGGCCATGCTGAAATCCCTTCTCCTCCATTCTCCTCTCGGGATCTTAAGCACACACACACACACACACCCAGTGTGAGTTTAAGCCACCAGGCCTGGGACTCGAACAGCAATTGACTACATAGGAGTCCAGTAACGTAGCCATTATGCCATCTGTTGGTCCCCTTGATTCCAACTGCTGGTACACTGCCTTCTCTCGTGGGGTTTACTCTATTATCAGCTGGCAGAGAGAGAGATTAGGGCCTTGTTTACAAGTGTTTCTGCACCATTTGCAGACATCAGTAAAAGTAGACAGCTGAGCATCATGGCTCTTTTCTGATACATCCCTGGAGGACAGTGGTAAAGGAAAATCTTCTCAATGGGCAGCACTTCAGACAGTGAACTTGGTTGTGCACTTCATTTGAAATGAGAAATGGCCATATATGTGACTACACATAGATTCATAGCTGTAGCTAATGGTTTTTCCAGATGGTCAGGGACTTAGAAACATAATTAGAAAATTCATGGAAAATTTAGGGGAAAGTTACATGGGTAAACCTCTCAGAATAGGCAAATAATTTGTACATATTTGTGTTTCATGTAATACTCACCAAAGGTGAAGTAGCAGAAGAAGACTTTAATAATCAATGGATAGAATGGCTGATTCTGTGGATAGTAGTCAGCCTCTTTT
>NW_006160031.1:192772-195897 GCF_000334495.1 Tupaia belangeri chinensis
CTAATGGTTTTTCCAGATGGTCAGGGACTTAAAAGAAACATAATTAGAAAATTCATGGAAAATTTAGGGGAAAGTTACATGGGTAAACCTCTCAGAATAGGCAAATAATTTGTACATATTTGTGTTTCATGTAATACTCACCAAAGGTGAATTCAGCAGAAGAAGACTTTAATAATCACTGGATAGAATGACTGATTCTGTGGATAGTAGTCAGCCTCTTTTCCCAGGGAACCCTATTATCATCCAATAGGTTCATAAAGTGACTTTAGTGGCAAGGGATAGAGGTGAGGTGTGTGCTCAACAACATGAACTCCACTCACCAAGGCCTATCTGGCTATAGCCATGACTGAGTGCCTAACATGCCAGAAGCCGACACCAACACTGAGCTCCAAGATGCACTATTCCCAGGGGTGATCAGCCAGCTACCAGGTGGCAAGTTGATTACATTAGACCATATTTCTCATTATTACCCAAGTATTTTGAAAAGTACTTAATGAATTACCTTGTTGAATTTTCCAACATAAGATATAGGCTTGTCAGAGAGGTCATAATGCGTTTTTGAATAGAAGAACATAGAATAATACGTCATGACTTTTCTGACCACCCAATATATATAAAGGATACCATCATTTCCACTTTAAGATGATAAAATAGAGTCACAATGAAATCAAGCCACACTTGAAGAAGTTTAAAAACTTAAAGCTGATTGTTTTGGACTTATAATATTAATAACAGTGTTTTGGGGTGTGTTCAACCTTAACTAAACAGATTTAAAACACAATCCACATTTTTAAAAAATTCTAGTGCATATAGTACAGTTTTTTTTAATTCACTTAAATTAATCCAATAAGATAGTATGGAAAATAGGAAGTTGCAGTGAGCATCAAAACCAATGTTTATTATGAAAAGTATACATATCTTGATGTAAAAATTATATATTATAGCGTATACGATAGCAACAATTAAGTTTATTTTGCAAAGAAAATATTTATATTTACGTGGCTTCATATATGAGCACAGCTTAGAAGGTGCTAAAAGAGAAGATGAAGCGGGAACCAGCAGTTAGCGTAATGGCTGTGTCACTGGACTCCCATGGAGTCGACTGCAGTTTGAGTCCCGGACCCGGCAGCTTAAACCCACACCAGGTGCGTGTGTGTGCATGCCTAAGATCCCAAGAGGAGAATGGAGGAGAAGGGATTGTGGCATGGCCATCCCCCCTAGGGGGTGATTTCTCGCTTTCTGTCTCTCTATCTCTCTCTGTCTTTCTGGCAAGCACATGCGCCCTATAGCAAAAACCTCTCCAAAAAAAGAAAGAAAAAAAAAAGAGAGAGAGAGAGAGAGAGAAGATGCAAGGGGAGCAAAAAGCAAACAATAGACACTTAGGTGAAAATAGCAAGTTATTCATGGAAATCGTATTTTTATCTTTTTAATATTTATATATTACTTTAAAATAATTATCGATTGCTTTTAGTTTTCTATTATTTTCCTGGGTTTTTTTTAATCTTTTTTAATGATTAAAAAAATAGGTGGATAGGTTTGTGATCTTCCAACTTTCAAGCACGGTAGGGAGAAGTATAGGAAAAACACTCATTCTTGACAATCTAATATTTTTCTTATCGTGTCTTGACCTATGCTTATTGCTATTGTTATGTCTTTGTGTTTCTAAAGACTTTACCCCCAATGCTGCCCCTTAAAGGAGTTTTGCCCAAGTTCATTACTAAGATAAGTCAATTAGTGCCTTTTGAACCTGGTCACCAAAGACACAGCTGATTATTATTTAGTTTAGATTTTGTCACTATGAATATCCTAAAATCTTTACTTGACATTTCCAGGAGTTTCATTGTACTGTCTATGGATGATGAAGAGCTGTTCTTTCCCCTTGAAGAGTTACATTTTCTTGATTTCCCATATTTCTTGTGCCTCTGTGGTGGTGGTTTCTGGTCATCTGATGAATTATTCAATATTTCCTACTTTATTGGAGTTAATTCTGAGTGTTAGAGGTGTGCAGAAGAAGATGGCCTGCAAATTTTCTGCAGTACTATTTCCCTGATCCTCACCAAGCAACCTGCACTTTTGTCAATGGAACTGGATTTCACAGAGGTCTCACAGTTTTAAGGCAATAGGGGCACATGGGTTGAGCTACGGGGTTTAAAGTATTCAGATGTTTCGCTACTGTTCACCTAGCTCTGCATAGACACTCAGTGTATGGAAGGTGAGAAGCAGGGTGAGAAAGTCAGATAAAAGAAAGGAAACAAAGGGAAAAAAGGAAAAAAATGACAAGGGAAAAATAATTTTATTTTTAAAAAGGTAAAAAAAAAAATACACTCTTCTCATGAAGTATTGCTTTGTCAATACAGGGTCTTTTATGATTCCAGACACTTCTGATAGTTTTTTCTATGTCTGTGAAGAATGTCTCTGGTAATTTGATTGGGATTGAATTAAATATGTAGATTAATTTGGGTAGAATTGACATTTTGATTATGTTAATTCTTCTAATATAGAAATATGGGATATCCTTCCACTTTTTTTTGTCTCCTTTCTGATTTCTTTTTTTAGATTTTCATAATTTTCCTTGTAGAGGTCTTTGACTTCTTTGATTAGGTTTATTCCTAGGTATCTTTTTCTTTGGGGGCGGGAGGGGGGAGAGTGATTTTTGCTATAGGGTGCATGCACTTACCAGGGACACATAGCACATAGACAGAAGTGGGGAAATCACCTCCCAGAGGGGATGGCCATGCTGCAAACCACTCTCCTCTTGGGATATTGGGTATGCATGCACACATGCCTAGTATGAGTTTCAAGCTTCTGGGTCCAAGACTCAAACCACAGCCAACTATGTGGAACTCCAGTGATGTAATCATTATGCTATCTGCTGGTCCCCCTAAGTATCTTATACTTTTTCTTGTTATTGTAAATTGGATTGCTTTCTTCAATTCTACCTCAGTCTGCTCATTGTTGGTATACAGAAATGCTAATAATGATTTTTTATCCTGTCACTTTACTGTATTCACTTATCACTTCCAGGTGTTTTTTCATAGATTCTTTTGTGTTTTCTATGTATATAATCATATCATCTGCAAACAGAGATAATTTTGCTTCTTCTTTCCCCATTTCCATGCCTTTTA
>NW_006160031.1:196036-214591 GCF_000334495.1 Tupaia belangeri chinensis
TGCTGCAATCCCTTCTCCTCCATTCTCCTCTCGGGATCTTGGGCACGCACGCACACGCGCCCGGCGTGAGTTTTAAGCCACTGGATCTGGGACGCAAACCGTGGTCAACTACATGGGAGTCCAGTGACATAGCCATCATGCTAACTGCTGGTTCCCGATTTCATTCTATTTTCTGATGCATTGGATAGGACTTTCAGTACTATATGGGAAAGGAGTGAAGAAAGTGGGCAGCTTGAGAATTATGCCAGGTGCATGTTGTGTGTATGTGTCCAAAATCCGAAGAAGAGACTAGAGGACAAGAGATTGTAATGTGATCATCCCCCCAAGAGGGGTGATTTCTTACTTTCCATTATTCAGGCAACCACACACACCCTATAGAAAAAAGAAAAAAAAAAACCTAAATCTAATACAATGACTAGTGATATATAAGAAATATAAGAAGAAAACATAAGTAATTCTGAATTAGAGTTGTGTATAAAAAGGAACATAGCTTTTAAGTGGACATATTGATGATATAATGCACAATCCTGAAAATGTAAGAAAATATAAGAAAATAGTTTGTATAACCATACAATGAGCTATTACAAAAATATTTCTAATAATAAGAAAAATTATTAATATATTTTCAAATTTAGAATTAAATTATGATGAAAATAATTTTAAAAATTTAACACTCAAAAATAAAAAATATATATTCTTAAATTCTTCACCAATATACTTGCATGTAGTGGTTTTGTTTGTCTTATTGTTTTTTGAGTTCTAGTGATATTTTATTTACAAAAAAAAATCATTGATTCTAGATATTTCAATTTTTTTCTTAAATGCCATACTAATATCTAATTATATACATAAGAAAGTCCTCAATAATAGAAGTATTTACACACTGAATACACAATAAATATTCACGGATTCATTTTGCATTCCTACTGTCCATCCTCGCTTGCATTTTTCTATGCCCTTTGTAAATCCTTTTCTTTCTTGCTTTCAAATCGACTTTTGGCTCTGGTTTTACCCACTGTGTTCCTACTGGTTTCTCCTCAGCTGGTATAGCAAAAGCACCTTCAGCGGGATCATGTGGAAGAACAGCCCCTGGCTCTTTCTTTCTCAGCTTCTGCACATCCTTCACTTGCTGCTTCTCTCTGTACTTTGCAGCAGTGATGAATCTTACAATACGCCAATGCATGTGTGGTGACTGGTAGTGAGGATTTTCTTTTAAATTGGTCCTCAGAACTTCCCTGGAAAATCTTTTTGAGGTTTAGGACAAAACAAAGTCCTGTTTCTACAAGAGCAGCATCTTCATCTATGATCTGAAAGTTTGGAAATCATATCCTATTATACAGAATGGTGAAAGTAAACACGTGGTCCACAAATGGTTGACTTTTAGGATAATACTATGGTGTACTAAAGATCTGAATTAGGAGTTCTTTTAATAAAGCATAATGTGATAATTCATCAAAAGCAGGATCAAAAAACAGAAGGGGCCAAGAACCTTTCAAATAGTTTCCAGTCAGCTTTAGTTCAGCAAGGGTATGAATATTTTGAACAAGGAATTTAGCAGATGGTCCATGAGGGGAATCTGAAAGCCGATGTAGAGATCCTGTTTTTTCTTAGCTTTAAAACAGATACATTTTTTGCAGTTTTTCATTTCACAGACCTAATTAATCACAAATAATTTATCTTTACGATTCATTTTAGTATCCGCTTTAGAATGAGGCATCAGCATCCTCAAGTACTGCATTAAATGTCTTATTCTAAAATTAATTCCTCTAGAAGAAAAGATGAGAATTTGTTCCTTATTTTTCCACTTGCTCTTGCAAACAGGGCCGGGGATACGGTCTCTCTCTTCTTCCTCCACCTCCTCTGCTATGTCGCACCACTTGGTTGGCGTCCCAACATCCTTTTCATTTCTTTTTGGCTTCTTGGCCTGCACCGCCAAGCCCCCACACTGTTTCCTCTTGGTGGCCACCATCTTCCCTCACAACCTGCGCTCCTGGTCTTCCTTCTGCCTGGGCTGTCACGTCTTTCCGCATGTAGTGGTTTTAAGGACAAATGCATTATAAAACATGTACATATATAGGAAAAATAAATTAATAAACATAAATTTGATTACTATTTATAATATTGGTTTATATATTATATGAGATATAATTATATATAAACATATAGGTTAAATTATATATTCAATATAAACATAGACTAAATTAGGATGAATCATATGAAATTCTCGGTAGTTTGATGTTTGTACCTTAAAATTGACTTTATGTGTATCAAATTCAATCATATTAAGCAATGTTATATTTAGACAAAATTAACAAAAATATAATAATGTTAAAATTATATATTACTAATTTGTAGTTTTCACTTTTTTTCTTCTTTGAGTAATATTTTTGAAGAATAAATAAGAAAAAAATTTTTTATGATTATTTAGCTAGGTTTTTTTAAATGAAAATTAAATAGGTGTCAGCTAGTGGTATGGTGGTTAGGGTGCTGGATTCTCACATAACTGATCACTGATCCCAGTTCGAGTCCAAGGTCTAGCGGTTTGAAAATCATATCAGAGAAGTGTGCATGCAGGCCCAAAATCCCAAGAGGAGAATTGAGGAGAAGGGAGTGTGGCTTGGAGTGGGTGACCTCTCATTTCCCCTCTCTCTCGCTCCAGTAAGCATGTGTGCCGTATGGTTAAAATCTAAAAAGAAAAAAATATTAAACAGACGTCTGTCTAAGTCTTCACCAATGTATTTTCATTGTATTTTATATTAAGCTATGTCTACTGTTATTTTTGTATCTTCATGTCTCTAAGGAACTGTCCTAACTATTGTATCTTTTTTCAAACTACCTCATACAGAGGACTTATTAGTGGTTTTTTTTTAACTGTTTTTTAACCTGAGAAAGTTTTTGTTTATATAGTTACTTTCAGTCTTATCAACAACACCCCCCCAAGAAAAAGCTATCCCATTGGTATAAAAATAGAGAGACAAGAATTATTAACTGTGCAAACTGATAGAATAGAAGGTTTTATACAGTATTACACATTCAACTGGAAAATTAGAAAATATTTTCTACATTAAAATAAAATAAATTCTGTGAGGAAGGACATTTGGAGGAGGGATAGGGAGGCAAAGCATTGATGGTACAAAGAGGTGTGGTATTCTCTGTTGAAGATATTTAGTAGTTTTATCAACTGTACTAGGGAGAAGTTTTCGCCTGTTGAAATATCCACTTTGTAAGACAAATAATAATGTGATTGACTGTATAAAAGAAAATGAAATAAAAAAATTTAAAAAATTAAAAATGTATTGATAAAAACGATGATTCAATCTGTTAATGTCTTGCAATAATTACATGTTAATCTTTTGTGTAACAAAACAAGTTACAAAATATACATAATGCTATTTTTAAGAGGTTTTTGCCTTAGGGCATGTGTGCTTGTTGGAGAGAAGAGAGTGAGACAGACAGTGAGAGGGAAAGTGGGAAATCACCACTCAGAGGGGATGGTCACGCCCTGATCCCTTCTCTTCCATTCTCCTCCTAGAATCTTGGGCATACATGCACATGCACCTGGCGTGATTTTAGAGCCAGCAGGTCTAGAACTTGAACTGCAGTCAGCCATGTGGGAGTCCAGCGATATAACCACTATGCCATCTGCTGGTCTTACGTATAAGGAAATTTTATATAATGTTGAATATTTATGTAAAACAGACATTTATTCATGGGAAAAGTTGGAAAGATTAAGTATAGAAATAGTAAAAGTGATTATTATTACATTTCTGGTTATTCATATATTTTATTATTACTCATTTTTTACTTCTTTTAACTAAAAATATAATAATAGAGAAAACTAGGTCCTAACGATCATATATCACCACAGGAGATGTGGAAGAGATGCAGGAAGGACAGACATGTACTTTTGCATTGATTTTTAATGCCACGTGTTGACTTGTACTAGATGAGATCATTGCATCTCCCTTTCTCTAAGGATACCGCCCTCACTGCTACCTTTTTCAGGACTTCTGCCAAGTTCATTACACAGAAGATTTATTAGTGTTTTTTAAAATTGGGTCACCAAGGACCCTTTTGTTTACTTATTTCATTTCAGCTTTGGCAAATAAAACAAATATTAATCTTGTAAATGTAAAAATGTGTTCCTATAATCACCTTGGCTATAGGAATCAGAATATCAATACCTTCAAAACCAGAGAGAGCTCCTGATATCCTGAAAACCCTTGAACACTATATTACTTTTAAACTAAGAATGTTTCAAAATGAGTGAAGTCCTTGATGAGAAAGTCCCAGCCATCTTAGAGATAAAAATTCTAGTGAACAAAGGCATTTCTGTGTGCCTTTAAGAAGGGGTGGTCCGTGAGCAAGAGTGGCCGGAAGTCCAAGTGCAAGCCTCCATCACCAAAACCCACCCTTCACAGTCTGTAGGAAAGCCATTGTTAGGCATTCACTCAAAGCTGCTATTCACTCTCAGAAGAGTAAGTACAACTTCTGTGATTCTACTTATTTTTTCTTTGGGGATATTAAATCAGAATTTCTTCAGAGAAGCAGATTTGGCCTACACTTATCAAAATCAGTGATGTATGCAGATATTTGAAATGAAAAAAAAAGTTATATCTAAGTTGTACTTTTGTAGTAATGACACTTGAATGTCCTATACAGCTGTAGGGAATCTCGGTTTGATCTACTTAGTTATTCCCAGTGTGCCCTAAAATCCCTGGGAATATCCTGAGGCTCTCCAGAAAGACCCCCAAACAGACAGATGTGGTAACTGTATATTCCGGGGGTTTACTAGGGACTAGATATTTCTAGTAGTTGATCCTGCACCCATCTTAAAGGAAGAAAAGAGTTTAAAGAAACAAAACTATTCACATTGCAAACTAGTTGGGTCCTCCAGGGGTAATTCTTTTCTGATTACTGATATAAGCAGATATCAAACTCTAGCCACATTGATGTAAGGTTTAAAATTATTATAACAAATATTAGTTATATTAATGGGTGATTGCTGAGAAAAATTTTGGAAGAGCTAGCGGCACAAACTCAAAATGCAAAATCTTTAAACATTAATATGTCACTGAAAGATAAATTGAGGAAGCATAAATGGCAACAATGAGAGAAAGGTGATTTATCTGCCTAAAGCAGGGAGAAGACTCCAAGTTTGTTTGTTTGTTTGTTTTTGGGGGGTATAATGGTAAAATTTAAGACTGTGAAATAGATTATGCAAACACATTCATAAGATATGTTTAAGTAAACAAAACACATTATATATTCAATTATACAAATTCTATATTTAAGCTTACATTTCTGTAGATATTACTTATAATATATTTTCAGGAAAAAATGAAAAAGCATATATTCTGAGATTTTAACTACTCTGTTACATTCTTTTGCATTCTTTTTCTATTTTTGCATGTCAAACCAAACTTTTCAACTTTACGTATCATCATGTACTAAAAACAGATAAATAACTTGGAAGTCTTATAATGTTGTCTCCTTAAAATGTACGCAAATAAATTAAAAGAGTTTAGATGAATACAATTTCGTATATCAGTCTGTGCCAAATTAGACTTATGGCTACTTTTGTCTCTTAAGACACTATTACTTCTCTTGGTTGTTAATTTGTTTTCTTTTCTTTTTAAGGTTTCAGTATACAGAAAATCCATGACTAACTTTTGAGTCTGTATTGTAGTGATCATTTAATTTATTCATAGATTACAAATGTCTAGCTCATAGTATAATAACCTCTCTCTATCCCAAAAGTTTCAAACATTAAGTTTTCCTATCAAGGACATTTTCCTTACTACTCATTTAAAAACATTTTTTTTAATTTCAATAGTAAAAATATATTGAAGAATAATCAAAAATGCTGCCTAGATTCTTTTATTAATTTATTTATTTTACATACTTTCACTGAACATTACCACAGCATACAAAATGCAATTTTCCAGCCAGAATACACTGTAATGTGGCTTAATCATACGTGATATCATCTACAAATAATTTTCCATTTCTTATTTCTTGTATATATACATATACATTTCCCTCTATTTCTCACCCTCTGCCATTTCCCATTTCCCATCCTCTTCCCACTCTGTCTCTGGAATCTGCAGTTGCTTTTCATTGCTTTATTCTTTCCCACATTGTATTGATTCACAAAATATCTTATTTAACCTAAATACTTTCAATAGTAAGTTCAGCTGATATATACAAATCTGTGAACAAAAGTTGACTTTAGGAATAAAACTCTGTGGGTAGAATGAATATACTATAAAATAACACGTATCTGAGGTTATATAGCTTACTGTGGTTACTAAATACTGCCTAGATTTATCGTTATAGAAAATCCATTAAGGGGATACCTTCCACTATACTGCTAATAGAAAATTCCATGCATTTCCAGGGCTGGATATGAATATGCTTAGCAAGATTTACCTCAGGTTCACATACAATTCTCAACTATGCATTCATTTTTAATTTTGTATCCTTAACATTTTTTTATGATTGTATGGTAAACAGGCACTATGGTTAATTTTAAAAGCACGAGCACTACCATTGGATACATTACAACTATTCATAGAAGTAATTAAGAGGGATCATCAAAAAGATCATAATTTCTCATACATTAGCATTATATGTTACACAGTCAAGCTAAGAAGTACTCTAGATGACATCGTTTTATTAAAGATCCCTACAGAACTTGCAAATTCAAAATATTTGAAAACTAGAATAAAGGGATATCAGTCACACATCAATGTCAATATTTTGCCAAAATGTGATACTTATAACATAGGAAAGACAGTTTTCTCTTAGAATAATAATATTTATAACTTGAGTAAAATATTCCTGAAGATCCTAATATTTTCCAGAGTGTATAGGGGCAGAGTTTAACACCATAGTGAAGTATATGGTACCTGTGAGCTGAAGAGCAGGGATTCAAAGGAGGTAAGTAAAATAATCCAAACAATAAAAGATAAATATCATAGGTTCTTGCTAATTGGTGGGAGCTCAGAGCTTTGATCATAAAAGTAGTGAGGAATAGTGGATATAAAAATCTGGGAAGGGGTTGGTATAGAGAGAAGAAAATAAGAAGAACTTGGTTAATAGATTTAAAAGTGCAACTAGAGGGACCAGCAGTTAGCATAATGGCTGTATAGCTGGACTCACATGTAGTCAATGGCGGTACAAGTCCCAGACCCGGTGGCTTAAACTCACACCAGGCACGTGTGCGTGCATGTCCAAGATCCTGAGAGGAGAATGGAGGAGAAGCGATTGCGGCATGGCCACCCCCCTGAGGGGTGATTTCTCGCTTTCTGTCTCTCTGTTTCTATCTTTCTAGAGAGTGCATACGCCCAAGAGCAAAACCTTTCCAAAAAAAAAAACTCAACTAGATAAGAGGAATAAGGGGCCAGATGGTGACTAATGCAACTGGATCCACATGAAAAAGGTCATGGGTTTGTGTCCTAGGACTTCCCTGAACATACCAGGAGAATGCTCACTTCATGCAGGCTGGCTGACGCTGGGTGTGGACCATGACACTAGGATCCTGTTACAGGTGCTTTTCTGTCTGTCCATCTCTCTTTCTCTCTCTCTCTCAGAAGAAACTAATGAATAAACTTAAAAAAAAAAGACAAGATGAATGAATTCTAGAATACTAAAGCACAGTAGAGTGACTATATTTAATAATTTAATGTACAAAATACCTTGAAAGATTTCTAATTTTCACAGCAGAAAATAATGACAAATGTTAGAGATGAGAGAAATGTTTGCTGTCCTGATTTGATTATCAAGCATTGTATACATGTATTGAAAAATCACACTATCTCATAAATATGTACAACTATTACATGCTAATTAAAAACTATATACAATTTTTTAAAAAAATAAGGAGGTTGATGATTTCCTGTGGCGGATTGTTACTACCACTAATGTGATTCATTGAGACTGTTTCCTGTGTAATCCTATTATCTTTCAAGGTTCCAGCTCTCAAGAAAACCAAAATCCTAATTAATGACACTTTTCTGAGATAATGACATTAAACGTGAGAACTTAACACGTCATTAGAGTTGATACTGGACCCATCCTGGTAAGAAGGGAATATTTTAATTGATGCATTCATTCTTTTGCCTATTTAATTTTAGTCTCCCAGAGAAACCATTTCATCATTGATGTAGGAAAAATAGCACTTCTAGAGACACTGATTAATTAATTATTTAATTAATGGCATTGTAATTAATTAGTGATAACTGAAGGAAAATAAATACATAAAAGAGTCATTGCCCCAACTCAGTATTATGAAGTTGAAATTTTTTTAATTATTTACTTCTTTCTCTAATAGGAGAGAGAAAGAGAAAGAGAGAGAGAGAGACCCTTGTCAAGATCTTGCCACACAGCTATCTTTCCCCCATCCTTCAGTCTTAACAGCCAGAAAGGATCACAGGTGCACTGGGCCCTGAGTGTTCAGATTGACACTGAATCCACATTCATGGACTCCAGTATGGCTCCAGTATCATGCAACAATGCCCTTCTACCTATGCCTGCTTAGCTGTGCCTATTATTTTATTATCCTAATGGCATCTATCTCAAGGAAGCAAAATGGATATTTAACTATCCCTTTACGCTGCAGACAAAAGCAGGAACAGAAGCCAGTTATCTCTTTGGTAATAGATATTAGCAGAGAATATGAGATCCATGGGCATGAATTTGTTTAAAAAAAAAAAAAGTAAACTCAGCACTATCAAGAAGTTCAAAGAGGAAAAGAGATATCTTTCTATGTGTCTAGAGAAAAATAATGATGTTGGCATACAACTAATAATCATTTATTAGTCATTGACCTTGTACCTGAATTTGCTAATTTTACTGGTTATCCAAGTAAAACAGAGAGAGAGAATGTTTCTGACCATAACAGACTTATATTGACAAGATAAGTACAACACACTGGGTTGCTAGTTTTGTTTTTTTTGGGGTGGGGGTGGTTTTTTTGTTTTGGGTTTTTTTTTGTGATTCAAAAACAGAGAGAGAGAGAGATTTTTGGCTCTCGATAGACTGATGTTGCTAGGGTTAGTACCATAGAAATATTATTTCATAATGATGCATGAAGAGGAGTTGGGGGGCTCCACCATAGCCACCAAGTTTCAAATGACTTCCCAAATAAATAATGCTTAGGCTTAGGCTTAAAATCAAAGAGAAATTGACACCCTCAAGTTGAATGGAAGAACTATTAAAGAAAGATGCAATGGGGGGTGGGGGGATGAGTGGAGGGGAGATTGCTCCAGGCTTGTGCTTCCTGTAATGCAATTACGCAGCACCTGACACATCACAAGAGTTAGATTATAGTAATCAATTACTTTTACTGTAGGGAATGGATAGGAAGAAGATAGGAATATAGAACCCATGAACTCCACTTTGCATGTGTTCCATGTGAGATATGTGTGACTATGTATTGCTGAATCTCAGAAAAGAGATCACTGCTGGATACACAGATAGACAAATGAACACATATGTGGTCTTTCTGAAATCACAGGACCTGACACACGTACACTCAAAGCCTATACACACTTTACATTCAAAATGACAAAAATACAATTTCGTTACAGAGAACATAAATATAACTGATGATGAATTTGGTAGAGCTTCTGTAGCAAGTCCAAGTTATTTGCTATGTAATTGATTTTTATCAAGTACCCAATTATAAGCAAAGATTTGAAACTGTTAGTGCACTTTAAAAATTCAATTTCAAGGGGCCAGCAGATGGCTTAGCAGTTATGTTGCTGGACTCCCACATGGCCCACTGAGGTTCACATCCCGGACCTGGTGGTTTAAAGATCACACTGGGATGTGTGTGTGCATGCCTAAGATCTTTGGAGGAGAATGGAGGAGAAGGGATTGCCATCCCCTCGGGTGGGGGGGGCAAAAGAGGGGGATGTGATTTCTCACTTTCCTTCTGTCTCTGTTCATCTCTCTCTCCAGCTAGCACATGTGCCATAAGGCAAAAACATGTAAAAAAATAAATAAATAAGTACACCTTCAAAATAGAGAAAAATGTATAGGAATAAAAGAAACTCTTAATACTGATGACATCACAATCCATTATAAAATTTTTTAAAATTTTTAAACCTCAGTGGAGATGTAGAATTTGTAAGTTACTGGTATGTGGCACAGTTAAATTGATCTATAACATATATGTCTTTTAAAATAACAAGTAAAAGGGACTGGCAGATTGCCTAATGGTTACATCGCCAGACTCTCACACAGTCAACTGGGTAAAAGTACCAGACCCAGTGGCTTAAAATTCACACCAGTGGATCAGCAGATGGCATCATTGTTGCAACTGTGGACTTGCACATAGTTGACCACAGTTTGAGCCCTGAACCCAGCAGCTTGAAACTCACGCTGGGCATGTGTGAGTGCATGCCCGGATCTCAAGAGGAGAATGGAGGAGAAGGGATTGTGACATAGCCATCTCCCCAGGGTGTGATTTTCCACTTTCTGTCTCCCTGTCGCTCTGGCAAGCACATGCCCTGTAATAAACTCTCTGAAAAAAAAAATTGCCAGGTGCATGTGCATGTGTACGCAAAACCCAAAATCCCAAGAGAAAAATGAAGGAGAAGAGATTGCCATGTGGCCATTCCCCCGGGGGGATGGTTTCTTGCTTTCTGTCTCTCTCTCTGTCTTTCTCTGTTTCTCCAGTGAGCACACATGCCCTATAGCAAAAATCTCTCTAAAATAAATAAATTAATTAATACCAAGTAAAAGAAACTTACAAGCTAAGTCCATGAGTCTATTGATAATATTAATTACTAAATTAAAGAATAAATTTCATATGGACTTTCTTGAGTTTATTTCTCATTAGTTATCGCTACTGAACTCTGACAACCTTATATTCTAATAAAATTTTTCTTTATGAAACCTAGACAAACAGTGAGTTATGAGAAACCATACAATAACAACCTTCATTCTCCTGGGACTAACAGATGATCCACAACTTCAGAGTCTGCTGTTAATCTTTCTCTTTTTTACCTATTTATTGAGCTTAACTGGGAACTTGGCTATCATCTCACTTACAATAATGGATTCTCACCTTAAGACACCAATGTACTTTTTCCTACAAAATTTTTCTTTCTTAGAAATCTTATTCACATCAGCTTGTATTCCCAGATACTTGTATAACCTATCAACGGGTGACAAGACCATTACCTACTGTGCTTGTGCCATTCAAGCCTTTTTTACTGACCTTTTTGGAGTAACTGAATTTTTCCTCTTGGCCACCATGTCCTATGACCGCTACGTGGCCATCTGCAAACCCCTGCATTACACGACCATCATGAGCAGCAGAGCCTGCAGAAGACTCACCCTTTGCTGTTGGATGGCTGGCTTATTAATCATACTCCCACCATTTAGCCTGAGCCAAAATCTGGAGTTCTGTGAGTCTAATGTCATTGACAGCTTTCTTTGCGATGTGTCTCCCTTCCTGAAAATTTCATGCTCAGACACGTGGGTCATTGAGCAGATGGTAATAGCCTGTGCTGTGTTGACCTTCATCACAACCCTTTTTTGTGTCGCTCTCTCCTACATATATATCATCAAGACTATTATAAAATTCCCTTCTGCCCAGCAAAGGAAAAAAGCCTTTTCTACTTGTTCTTCCCACATGATTGTGGTTTCCATCACCTATGGAAGTTGTATCTTTATCTACATCAAACCTTCAGCAAAGGAATCAGTGGATATTAACAAGGGTGTGATCGTGCTCACTACTTCCATTGCTCCTATGCTCAATCCCTTCATTTACACACTGAGGAACAAGCAAGTCAAACAAGCCTTCAATGACTCGCTCAAAAGAATCGCCTTATCTCCCAAAAAATAAAGGAATGTTGCATTGGATGATTTGAGTTTTCATAAGAGATTGATTTCCCCAAAGTATGTATCATTAAGTTCCTAAGATAATTTGCTCATTCTTAGTCTAAATGATTTTTTTTTCTTGAGAGAGTTTTGCTATAGGATGTGTGTGCTCGCCAGAAAGAGAGAGACAGAGACACAGAAAGCGAGAAATCACTCCCCAGGGGAGATGACCACACTGCAATCCCTTCTCCTCCATTCTCCTCTCAGGATCTTGGGCACACACACACACCCAGCATGAGTTTAAGCCACTGGATCCTTCACTCAAACTATGGTCGTGTGGTCGACTACATGGGAGTCCAGTGACATAGCCATTATACCAACTGCTGGTCCCCTTAGTCTAAATTCTATTCATATTAAATTACTCAAAATGATTTTTACCTCTTCTCTGAAGCCATTTACTTTTTCCTTCTTGCAAACATACTTTTTTAATTGATGTCATACATATTAATAGTTTTCTACAGAAAACAAAAATATCACATCATATCCACCCTTACAAAAAAAAATTATTGCCAAAATAAAACTATGTTTAAAGACATACTACAAACACAACCAATCAAAAGTCCTTAAATTTTTTAAAGTATTGTAATGTATTAATGAATAGAGTCTGGAATGAAATGAGCCCTGTAGCAGAACACCAACCCTATTTGAGTATTAAAATTTTTATTAACTATGAACAATTATAATATAAAAATGATGAACATCAAGGCCATGCTGCTCCCTAGAGGCATGTGTTGCAATCAGGTAGACAGGACAGGCAGCTGTCAGGTATTTTCACATAGCTGCTTCTCACAGAGAAAGAACACTCCGATAGTTCATGGCACCCCAGTACCATGATCAGTTTTTCTATCTTTTTGATGTATTTTCTCTGAAATGCTCTTCCAAAAAATTTCTACAAATTTGGATCCCTTTTCCAAACTTCTCCACATTTCCTCGACTGGCCTCCTTTATTGAAAACCCTATGGCAGTGGACAATAGAAAGAGAGTGACAGAGTGAGCTCTACAGTTAGACCTGCATTTGCATCCGGACTTTGCACACTAGCTATGTGACACTGGGTTAAATAGTTCAATTTTTCTAGGCCTTGAGAACATTTCTAGGCCTTGAGAACAGTCAAGAAAAAGTCACAAGTTACAGTGAAAACTTTAAAGGGAAAATATTGTAGAAAACGGTTTTTTGGTATAATGCAGCAAGAGTAAATATTGTTAGCTGAGGTCTTAATTTGAAGTTAAATTTCTGAGAACTAAAATAAAGATTTCAAGAGTGGAAAACTATGGTAAATTGTCTAGGAATAAGACTTGAAAACATTTACCTATGAAACAATCTAAAACATTTTATAAATTATAGTTACCGAATAAAGGCTGAAATGTGACACTCTGTATGGTTGGCTCATATGGAAAGGTTCCAAGTTTGTGTCCAGAGACTACCCTGAGTTCTCTAGGTGTACTAGTGCATGTGATTCGGGGCTGGCTGAGACTGGGAGGGTGGAATGGGGCATCTAGATCCTCTCTCTTTCTGTACCTCTTTTGTTCATGGAAGAAAGAAAGAAAGAAACTTAAAAATGCTACTGTTACAAGAAAAAAAAAAAAGAAAAAGAAAATTCTAATTTAACTGACCTCTGTAGTCCACATCAGCACGAAGTAACACTTTTTATAATTCAATATTTTATTTTGTTGAAATTTTATTCCCATTTTCTAAAAGTATTCAGGTACCCCCTAACCTGTTATTCATCAGGAAGGGGCTAGAAGCTTCTCTGAATGTGTTGAAGAAGCCTGGTCTATCCTGCAGCTGCAGTTCCGCAAAAAGTAGGAACTGTGGTCCTGTGTCCCAGATACCCAGTTCCGACCACGAGAAGGCCTACAAGCATGGCTCTATCCCTGATAGATTTATCAATACCAGGGACCCCATTATCCTGTCTCTTACTTCTCAAAATGTCGAAAAGAGCTGAGAATATCCTAATGTTAATAGCTAGTGTATTTTCTGTATTTATTCTGGGTGCCTTTTTTTGACCAGGTATTTTCAATGAATTGTCTTATTTTATACCTCCAATGACGGTGTACATAGATATTCGCTCATCTTTATTTCCAGAAATGAAGGAACTAGGACCAGTAGGTGGTGAGGTAGTTGAGGCACTGAATTCCCACATAGGTGTCCATGGTTAGAGTCACATACCCAGCAGCTTGGAAATCATACTAGGCACATGTGTGTTTGTGCCCAAAATCCCGAAAGGATAATAAAGAGACGACCATTGCTCTGGAGAGTGATTCGCCACTTTCACGCTCTCTGTTTCTCTTTCACTCTTTGGTGAGCACACATTTCCTATGACCCAAAAAATAAATAAATAAATAAATAAATAAATGTTAAAAAAAGAAGAAGAAACAGATTCAAGAGGTAGCTTGTACTTAAATTAAGTTTATGGTATATTGGGGCCATCAATTGAAGTGGTAGTTAATATACTGGATTCCCACATGGCAGACCACATTCAAGTCCTTGACTTGGTGGCTTGGCACATGAGTGCCCAAAGTCCCAGGAGGATGGCGGAAAAGGAATTGTGTTGTGGTCAGTCCTCCTGGAGGGTGATTTCTCACTTTCCCACAACTGTTTCTGTCTCTGTCTCTCTCTCTGAAGTGACTAAGTGCAACCTAAGACAAAAATCTCCAAAAAAAGTGAAATCTCTAGCGAGTGTCACTGTAGCTCACATTATATGCCTCCTCTCATAAATGCACAATCATTCACTCTTAGAATAGTTGTAACTTCATGAAGTCCACAGAAGATGCCAGTGTTTTCTGTTTGTATGTTCTCACAGTCTTTCTGTGGCCATTCTGATATCCTGACTTTCATGTTTTGGAAGTTACATTGGACCAAAGACCTTACTTTTGGCCACAGATGGTTATTTTGGCCATCTGCAAGATGAACTAGAGAAGAATAACATCAAACTCCTCAAGAACACCACTCATCCAAGCACTGAGAGGAATTATCATGTAAATATTCCTTCTCTCTTGCACCTCAAATGGAATAAACCTGAGGTATCTGGTGGACCCTGGTCCCCAGAGTTTCCACAGTGGAATGGAGGAATTTGAATGTATATGTTTGAAATCCTAAACTGACAGATTTTCCTGAGTCTCTTACCTGAAGAAGCAATCTACTCTTCCTTGCTAAAAATAGCATCTTCCACAAAGATATAAAATGAAAGAGGAAGGAAGAAACAAAGAATATACAAAACAACTAGAAAACACCTAACAAGATTACAGGTTTAAATTCTAATTTATGTATAATAACCTTCAATGTAAACAGATTAAATTCTCCACTTAAGCTATATATAGATTGGCTAAATGGATTATTAAAAATAATAATAATAATTCAGGCCAGAAGGTGGCTTGATAGTTAGGGCACTGGACTTCCACTTGGTGGACCATGGTTCAAGTCCTGGACCTGGGGTTTTAAAAATCACTCCATGTATGTGTGCATGCACACCCGAAATCCCAGGACGAGAATGAAGGAGATGGGATTACAGTATGGCCATTTCACCTGGGCAATGATTTTGCACTTTTTTTATCACTGTCTCTGTCTTTATCTGAAATGCACATGTACCCTGTAAAAATAACAGAAAAACAATCAACAAACAAAAATACCTATATAATGTCTACAAGAAATTCACTCCACCTGTAAAGATATACACAAGCCTGTTTTTTTTAAATAGGCAAGAAAACAATTGTTTGCCAACTTTTTCTCAATGTGGTTTGTAAGTTGCCGGTGGGAAAGTAAATCAGTACAATCACTTTGGTTAGAATCCACCACATATTAACAGTTAATGGGGATTAAATTTCATTTCTTCCCATAGGAATATTCCGCTGATATGGCATTTATTAATGAATAAACTTTCCTTTTCTATTGCATCAGTGAATTTGCTGGAACTCAGGTTACCAAATAAGTCTGAATCTTTACTTAAATTTCTATTCTATATCTATGGCCAATATTATTTTTGCACCAATACTAAAGCACATCTTTAGGTTCTTGTAATAATCTATTTTTTGGCTTTCAAGGCAGCAGTTTTACACCTATTTTAGTAGATTGAATTCTTCTTAGTTAATATTTGTGATGTCACTGTAAAGATCATGATTTTAATTTATTTTATTTTCATTTCCTAAATTGTGGCGCGCCCCCGCCCATCGAGTGGCCCAAAATGGCTCTGAGAGGAAGTGCCTTGAGAGCACATGAGGCAAACAACTTTGAGGAAGTACATTACCCGGAAGGCGTGATCACAACCACCCACCAATCCCTCCGCGCCCCTCCGTGCGTGGACAGTGCATGCGACCTATCAGGACTAGTTCCGCATACGTGAACAGTGCCCTGATTGGTGGGGACTCCTATTTAAGGGGACCGGGATGGAAAGAAGAAGAAGAAGCAGCTGTACAATAAAGTCCTGATGAGAAGACTGTCTCCTGGTCGTTCCTGACGCGACACTAAATGTTGCTAAAATGAAGAGATAGTTTATATTTTTAGGTGATTCCATGGCTTTGCTGAACTCAGTTTATAATTTTAATGTTTTCTGTAGATTTATTTGTACTTCCTCATTGTACAGTCTATGGTTTATGGTTAACAAGACTTAATTTTTCCTCTTTAAATCAATTTTCATTTTTTCCACTATTTGGATTTTGTTTTTATTGTTATTGTTTGATTTGTCCCAGGGCTCAGGAGGACAAAGGAGAGAGACAGAGACAGGGAAAGTGAGAAATCACCCTCATGCCACAGGAGAATGGTCATACTACAATCCCTTTCCATCCATTTTCCTCTCAGAATTCTGAGCATGCATTCAAGTGAGCCTGGCATGTTTTCAATCCACTCGGTCTAGACTTCAAACCACAGAGTAGGCCATGTAGAATTCAGCCCCCTTAATAACCATGCCAGCTTGCTGGCCCTACCTGGCCTCTTTAAACTAACTAAAAACCTGAATACAATGTAAGCTAGTACAACCAGTATGGAAAACAATATAGCTGCTGATATATATATATATATATATATATAAAAACAGGACCAGCAGGTAGTAGCTATGTCACTGGACTCCCATGTAGTCTACCGCGGTTTGAGTATGGACCTGGTGGCTTAAACTCATGCCGGGCTCGTGTGTGTGCATGCCCAAGATCCCAAGAGGAGAATGAAGGAGAATGGATTGCAGCAAGGCCATCCCACCTTGGGGGGTGATTTCTCGCTTTCTGTCTCTCTGTCTCTCTTTTTCTGGTGAGCCCACGTACCCTATAGCAAAAAAAATAAAAAATTAAAAAATAAAACCACCCCCCCCAAAAAAGGAAGATAAAGAAAACACACTACTTTTACAATCCACAATCCCACTACTGGAAATATATCCAAAGGATAGAAAACCAATATTGAAAAGTTCTCTGTACTTCCATATTTATATTTATTACAACACTATTCACAACAGATGAGGTATGGAATCAACCTAAATGCTCAACAACTGATGAATGGATTTTTTTAAATGTGGTATATATGCACAAGGGAATACTGTTCAGCCATTAAAATAAATAAAGAAAAGAAAAATTCCTGAATTCCTGTCATTTGAGGCAAAGTGGATGAACCTGGAAAAAAACAATATTAAGTGAAATAAACCAGTCTCTGAAAGACAAATACAATATGTCCTCACTTAAAAGTTATCATATTTTCTCACCTGTTAGCAAAAGCTAAAAGACTCCACTGTATGTGAGTAGAATATAAGAACATACCAGGAGTTGGAAAAGGAATAGGATTGGAAAAGGATGGGGAGAACTTGATCAATAGATAGATACAAGAGTGCATGTAAACAAAAGGAATTGGGTATAAAATACTATAGCAGAGTAAAGAGTATTTGTGATAATATAACATTTATTTACAAATAGCCAGTAGAGTGAATATCAAATGTGTACAACACAAAGTAATGATAGGTCTTGAAGAAGTTGGATGTGTTTGTTTCTTTATTTGACAATACACATTATATACATCCTTTGAAAAACCAGATGTATCCCACAAAGACATACAACTATCACATGTAAATTAGAAATTGCAACAGTAAACAAGAATAAAATTGGAGGCCTCATACTACTTGACTTAAAATATATTATAAAATCATAACAATGAAAACTACATGGTATTGGTACAAAAATAGGCACATAGAACAATGGAATGGAATAGAAATTGAGGGATATATCTAAGAACACAACAAAGGGATTTTCAACAAAGATGGGAAACAGACAGTCTTTAAAATAAATAGTGCTGCAAAGAGGTGTGGTATTATCTGTTGAAGATATTTCGTAGTTTTATCAACAGTACTAGGGAGAAATGTTCACCTGTTTAAATACCCATTTTGTATAATGTGATCGAATGTATGGAAGAAAATGAAATGAAAAAATAATAATAAAAGAAAAAAATTTTAAAAATTATCAAAATAAAAATAAAATAAAATAAATAGTGCTGGAAAAATTGGATATCCATATGCAGAAGAATGAAGATTGACCCTTATCTCTCAAAATATATAAAAATTAACTCAGATGGATTAAAAACACAAATATAAATCCTCAAACCATAAAACTTCTAGAAGAAAACAAGAGGAAATGCTTTGGAACATTGGTCTAGGTAAAGTTTCATCTTTTTGTTTTTTTTTGAGAGGCTTTTGC
>NW_006160031.1:214800-222547 GCF_000334495.1 Tupaia belangeri chinensis
ACCCCCCCTGGGGGGTGATTTCTCGCTTTCTGTCTCTATGTTTCTCTCTGTCTGTCTGGCAAGCGCACGTACCCTATAGCAAAAAAAAAAAGAGAGAAAGAAAGTGAAAAGTCACCCCCCATGGGGATGGCCATGCCACAATCCCTTCTCCTCTGGAGATCTTGGGCACACATGCACACATGCCCGGCATGAGTTCAAGCCACCAGGTCTGGAACTCAAACTGCAGTTGACTACATGGGAGTTCAGTGTTTTAGCCATTACACTAACTACTGGTTCTGTCTAGATAAAGATTTTTTAAATAATACTTAAAAAGCATGGTCAACAGCAGCAAAAACAGACAGTGGAAATTACATCAAACTAAATGCTTCTACTCAGCAAAGGTGCTCTCTGATTTTATAAATGGCTACCCAATATTTCTTCTGCTTTGTACAGAAAAAATCTCATTGAGATTCTATTCTTCTATATTAATTATATCTGATTTATGAAGTTTTAATTTTCTTTTTGCTTGACAATATTGTAAAATGTACATAATAAGCATAAATCTTTTGTAAAAAATATATAAATAATTGTGGAGGAAAATTACCAATAATTGTTAAGTTCAAAGAAAACATATATTTATATACACATATAAAAATTTGCAAGAAGGATAAATATCACTTTATTATTTAATTATCTACTGAAATAGGAGAATCACATGTGGACACTACCAACCATTAGAAACTGTAATTATAAATGGTAATCAACTTTTGCAAGAAAATATTGGTATTTATTCAATTTTCTAGTAGTTTTTAAGTTAAAATATTTTAAACATAGAAATTTTAGAATTTTAATTGAAATAAAAATCTGTTTATTAGTTGAATAAAATAATATATTCCAGAAAAAGTACATAGTACACTGAAAATTTTCAATTAAAAACTCTTCCTGAATGAAGATAAAGAGAAATAGAAATGAGAAATAAGAAATAAAGGTAAAACCTTTAAAGATGGGTCAGACTCATCCATTTCAATATCCATGTAGTGTACTCTATGGAAGAAAATAAAGAAAAGTTGGAAACAGGTATTTATTGAAATTATAGAAAAAAATTTGCTAATTCTGAACAAAATCATAAACACTGAGCAACAGGCATGATGATAGAAATTAGCAATACACACAACAATCACATAAGAAAGTGAAAAGATATCGGGGACCAGCAGTTAGCGTGATGGCTGTGTTGCTGAACTCCCACGAAGTTCAAGTACCGAACCTGGTGACTTAAACTCACGCTGGGTGCGTGTCGTGTGTGCCCAGGATCCCGAGAGGAGAATGGAGAAGGGGTTGCAGCGTGGCCATCCCCCGGGGGGGTGATTTCTCACTTTCTGTCTCTCTGTCTCTTTCTGGCGAGAGTATGTTGCCTATAGCAAAAAACCTCTCCAAAAAAAAAAAGAAAGAAAGAAAGAAAAAGAAAAAAAGAAAGAAAGAAAGAAAGAAAGAGAGAGAGAGAGAGAGAGAGAGAGAGAGAGAGAGAGAGAGAGAGAGAGAGAGAGAGAGAGAGAGAGAGAGAGAGAGAGAGAGAGAGAGAGAGAGAGAGAGAGAGAGAGAGAGAGAGAGAGAGAGAGAGAGAGAGAGAGAGAGAGAGAAAGAAAGAAAGAAAGAAAGAAAGAAGAAAGGAAGAAAGAAAGAAAGGAAGAAAGTGAAAAGATATTAATATTGATTTTAAGGAAAACCCTGAAATCAATATTAAAATATTTTCACTTCCTTTTAAGCAGAAGTAATTATTTGAAAACAAAGTAACATATTTAAAAGTATGAAGTAAGAAAAATAAAATACTAAAATGAAAATGAATTATTCAGAAAAATAAGTATTTTCTGAAATTTAGCATTAAATTCTATGTCAAGAAATATTAGCATGAAAAGTCATGAAAAATAGAAAATATTTGCAACCTACAAACTGTGAAAGTGTATTTATTTAAAAAATAGTAATAGTACCCAGTTTTAAACTGATCATAGTTATGCAGACATTGGCACAAACAAGACTTGATTGTTCAAAATAGTCTAACCTCTAAGGACACTTTCTAAAATTACACTTAAAGAACATGTACAAAGATATATTTTTGCAAACATACACTTTACATCATTTTTGATAATTGTCTTAACAAAGAAACAACATAAATTTATAACAAAAATTTGAACTATCATATAGTCTATTTTTACATAGTCATTTTTTTATAATACTTAAAATTCTTGATCCAGTCACTGGTCTGGTAATTAAGGTAACTAGATGCCTCAAGGCCAACTGTGTAGTTGGAGCCCTGGACCTGGTAGATAGAGAAATACTCCAGACACATTATTGTGTATACAGAAAATTCCAAATGAAGAAAGAAATGGGGCACCAGCAGTTAGCGTAATGGCTATGTCGCTGGACTTCCACGTAGTCGACCGCGGTCCGGACCTGGTGGCTTAAAACTCACAATGGGCGCATGTGTGTGCATGCCCAAGATCCCGAGAGGAGAATAGAGGAGAAGGGATTGCAGTGTGACCATCCCCCCTGGGGGTGATTTCTCGCTTTCTGTCTCTCTGTCTCTGTCTGTCTGTCGAGTGCAGGCGCCCTATAGCGAAAACCTCTCCAAAAAAAAAAAAAAAGAAGAAGAAGAAGAAGAAAGAAATGGAGAAGGGTTGTGGATGACCATTTCCCATGGAGGTTGTTTTATCTCTCCCCCACCTCCTCTGTCTCTCTCTAGTTAGTGCACATACCTTCTATAAAAAAAAATTTTTTTTAATTTGCCAACAAATTTTTAGCTGTTAAAATTGATTTCAATTTCTGGTCAAGTGATCTAAAACAGAATATAACACAGTTCCCCTAAAAGTAATGATACACATTCAAAAGTATTAACAAGTAGATATTTATATTTTTAAGCACCTAAGTAACTTGAAAAAGTCTTAAAATTCGTAAGTACACCAAATAATATGAACGTATTTCTATAGGAAATTTCTAAGGGTATAATCTAAAATATTGAGCAGTTATCATATTTAAATTATATTTTCCTAATTTGATTATTTTAATGTATTATAATCATAATTACTTGAGATAAAATATAAGATAAATAGAGGTCATTATTCAGTCAGATGCTGAAGATGTTATAGAACAAGAAAAAAAAAAAGAAGGCTTTTACTTTTGCTTTGTGTACATGGGTTGGTTTTGATGCTATAATGGAAACTACATTTCCCTAGAGAGAATGTCCCCATTGTTTCCACTGCTGCATAGTCCAGGATTTTTGCCAAAAATTTATTACACAAAAGATCTGTTAATAATTTGGGAAGATATGTCACCAAGGACTTTTTAAAATTATTCACATAGTTTAAGCTCGGCAAATAAAGCAAAAATTGCTCTTGTTAGTGAAAAGTTCCTCCTTTACTGTAAGATGGTCTGAATAGCAAACCTTCCCAAACCAGAAAGATATTTACCAGATATTCAAAGAGTAGTTCTCTTTTAAATCAAATAACTGCCTTGACGAGAAAGTCTTAGTCATGTATTAGAAAATGAAAACATCAGCTAACACAATGCTGTCCAGAGCAGCCTGTGAAGTGGTATGGGTCCATGAGTGAAACTGACCAGAAGTCCACACACAGCCATCTGAGCACGCATTCTTGGTCTTTCAAACCCTCAGAAGTAAATAACCAACTGAAACCATTATGGATTGTCTGAACAGTAAGTATACACTTCTGATTTTACTCCCCCTCTTAGAGAGATGTAGATGATGATTATGTCTTAGTAACAGTTTTGATCCGTAGCACTGAAATTAGAGATATGAATAGTTAATTCAGTTGTTAATAGGAAGAAATATGCATTCATGACTTTTGAACTGATTAAAGACATTAATAGGGTTGATTCTAGTATCAGTAAAAAAAAACAGATAATATAAAAAATATCTTAAAACAAGGACTTTTAGAAAAAACTTCTACTAACCACTCTAATCTTGAAGAATATATATATATATATATTGTTCCATAGTGGATATTGTCTGGTACTACAAGCAGTTTCCTTACATTAAAAAAAATTGTTTAAACATTAAACAGAAATCAGTCGAACAAGATATTTAGAAGCCAGGACATGGCCCAAAGCTTCTATGACTGCTTAAGGCATCAGTCATAGATCACAACAAACTGAGAAAAAGGTAAGTATAGTGTAAATATAATTTTTATATCTCAAATCTATTCATCTATTTTAATTATTTAATCAGTTTTGAAACTTTTAACTAGTCTATAGTTAACCATGGTGCTCACAACATTAAGTGTGTCCAAACTCTTTTTATTTTTTGAGAGGTTTTTGCCATATGGCACGTGTACTCACCAGACAGACAGAGAGAGATAGAGAGACAGAAATCGACAAATCACCCCCCAGGGGGGATGGTCACGCCACAATTCCTTCTCCTCCATTCTCCTCTCAGGATCCTAGGCACGCATGCACACATGCCCAGCATGAGTTTTAAGCCACCAGGTCCGGGACTCAAACCGCAGTTGACTACATGGGAGTCCAGCAATATAGCCATTATGCTAAATACTGGTCCCTGTCCAAACTCTTCAAAACTGGGAACCAGAGTCAATTCTTCCAGTCTATAATGGAGGATGTCAACCCTAGGATATTTACTATGAAAAATGGTTATATTGTTATATTGATAGTAGATACCTGGGTGTGCATGCCCAAGACCCCAAGAGGAGAATGGAGGAGAAGAGATTGTGGTGTGGCCATCCCCTGGAAGGTGATTTCTCACTTTCTCTCTGTCTCTCTCTGTCTCTCTCTGTCTTTCTGGAGAGCGCACGCACCCTATAACAAAAACCTCTCCAAAAAAGAATAAAAATTAAAATAGCAGATACCATCTCTCACTTCTGAAAGAAAGGAATATTTTAAGACAACCAAGTGAAGCCTTTCACATAACAAGTTAATTGGGATTTCTATTCATGGGTATCTGTGTGTGTGTGTATGTATATATATATATATATATAATGTATATACACTCTTATGTCAGGAAAAAGTTCATGATATTGAATGAAATACTATCTGAAAAATGAAAGAAGCACTTTAGCAGATGCCAATATAGTTAGTTACTGTTGGCTGAGAAATAACCATACTGCAGCAGTTGGTCCAAATTCAGAATTCGAAAATCTCAAATCTTTGGTTCAATATCCTTATGACATTTAAAAAAGCATAAATGACAAATTTCCTTGCCAAATGCAGTTCAAAAGTCAATAAAATCTTTTTTTTTTGTTTTACAATTTTTGCCACAGGATGTATGTGTTGTCTAGAGAGAGACAGAGAAAGGAAAACTTGAAAAACTCTCCACAGGGGTTACAACCACACTATAGTTTCTTCTCCTCCAGTCTTCTCTTGCGATTTTGGGCATACACACACATGCATCCAGCATAATTTTCAAGCCCTCAGTCCAGGAAACAAATTGCAGTTAGCCAAGTGGGAGCACACTACCTGCTAGCTCCTAACTTTTTTCATTTTAATGCAGAGTTTCATTGTACACTGAGTAGACACTTGGGTTACAGTGTACTGTAAGATCCACTCAACACATTTATTCCACCAAAAGGAAAACAAAATGAAAATACCCTCAGTTATACTAACGGCCATGATGAAATTAAAAGAATAGACATAACTTTACAAGTCTGAGCAGTTTCAAAATCAAGTCCACATGAAAAATAACATAACTTGATCTTGGTATTATGGTAAACATATTTCAGACTCTTAAAGTTCAGTGGCTATTGTAATAAATAAGATTAAAATTCAGATTTCAACAAAATTTTCATACTCCTTGTTATGCATAGGGTACCACAAAATACAGAGACGAACTTCATGTGATTTGAAGGATTAAGAAAAAATTTGCTTTGTAGTCAAAACAGATCATTGAGAAACAAGTCACCAGAGCAAGGTATAAGAATGAGATGGCATAAGGAAGAGAAGAATAACAACAGTAATTAGAGGAAGGTTTGTTCTAGATAGGTTGTCCATGTAAAAGGCTGCCATGATACTTGTTTCTTACTGTGGCATGAATTTAGTCACTCTCCACAATTCCACCCACAAAATAAACATAACTTCTCTACATTGGAATCAAGGAAACAGCAAAATTTGGTGACAGTACCTACAACATCAACAGAGTTTTAAGAAAGGGCTAAACTAAGAAACAATATACCTCAATCTCAATTGTTAATACAAGGCAATTAATATTGGCTTTTGGTTTTAGTATACTGAATAGGGAGTAGGACAGGGAGTAATAGTGGCACAGATGTACAATTTAATCATGAACATTATGAATTTGAAACTATTAATTTCCAGGTAGAGATGTCTAACAGTCAGAAAGAGGATGTCTAGTTATCAGAATTATCATTATTTTTAGAAATTTTTGCTATAGGGTATGAGAATTTACTGGAGAGACAGAGAGAGACAGAGATACAGAAAGCAAGAAATCACCACCCAGAGGGATGTCCACACAATCCCTTCTCCTCCATTCTCCTGTCAGTATTTTGGGCACATGCACACATGCAGAGTGTGAGGTTTAAACTGCCAAGTCCAGGACTAGAACCACCCTCAACTACATGAGAGTCCAGTGATACAACCATTATGTCATTTGCTGGTCCCTTCCTCATTATCAAATTTTAAATTCTGAATTAAGTTATGGAATTTAAAGCAAGACCCTCCCCTTCTAAAAAAAAAAAACTGTAGAGAAACAGACAAGAATAATTCAGGATGAAATCTAAGGAAGATCAATGTTTTAAAGATGAACAGGTAAAGAGATACTTTTAAAAAAGAAACCAGAAGAGAAAACAAAACTCAGGAATATCATGTTAATATCATGCAGATAATGTATTTGGAACACTGTAAGAAAAGAGTGATTGAAGGGCCGGCAAGTGGCATGGTGGTTAAAGGTGCTGGACTCCCACATGGTGGATCACAGTTCAAGTCTCGGACCTGGTGGTTTGCTTTCTCACTTCCTCTCTCTCTCTCTCTGTCTCTCTCTGATCAAACTGGAAAATAATAATGACATAATAATAAATAAAGTTAAATAAAATAATTGTTTTAAAAAAAAAGAGTGATTGAGATTGTAAACAGTCAAATAAAATGACTACTTTTCATTAACCTAAAAGAAACAACAAGTTATTTTGCCATACTTGCTTTGGCCAATTGTAGTAGACAAATATATGGAGAATCTAAAAAACAATTAATGATTGCATTGTTGGGGGAAAATGAAGATTTTATTTTAATTTTAATGCTAAAAAATTGTATTAACTTTGGGAACCAGCAGTTAGCATAATGGCTATGTCGCTGGCCTCTCACGTAGTCGACCACGGTTTGCGTCCCAGACCTGGTGGCTTAAAACACACTGGGTGCATGTGCGTGCGTGCCCAAATCCCAGGAGGATAGTGGAGGAGAAGGGATTGCAGCGTGACCATCCCCCCCTGGGGGGTGATTTTTCACTTTCTGTCTCTATGTCTCTCTCTGTCTGTCTGGCGAGCACACACGCCCTATAGCGAAAACCTCTCAAAAAAAAAAAATTGTGTTAACTTTGTCATGATAACTAACGTGCTGAGTGTGTTTCATCCAGATAAAAATAGACTGCAATCATAAGGGTAATATTTTTCAGCTCTAAACACCCTAAGAAAATATTCCTTCACTTACTAGTGAATCAGTGTGTATCAATACACTTTCTCTGTTTATGACTAATGCAGATGATCAGAGAAAATTAGGCAAAGATATAAACATTTTGAAATAG
>NW_006160031.1:222577-223396 GCF_000334495.1 Tupaia belangeri chinensis
TTTTATAGGACAAATGTTCTTACAGATTATTTATATGTCTGGTCATACTTGTGGAACATAATCATTATTGCTTTACCTGCTGGATCTAGAAATGTCATATAACCAATACCCTTATTTATAATTTATGCAAAAAAAACCCAGCTTTTAGCAGATAAATAGCAAAATTTCACTTTATAAGGGAAATAATTCTTTTTTAAAAAGGTGCCCTAATATTCAAAATCTCAAGGGGCAATCATATGATGTGGTAAATTTATTCCAATGTATAAATTTAAAATACTAAAGTAAGTTTCTTTAAATATGCTGGAAAGGAGTGTCCTCAAATTTTTGGCATTATATTAAAAAGAATTATTTAAGGTAATCAAGATTTTTTTCAAACCACCGGCCATAACTAAATTATAAGCTATATAATAATTAATGATATTTGTATTTATATTTAATGTGATAAATTAAAATAGAAAATATTACAGATTAGGACATCTAAGGCTTATTGGGTTTTCTTGAAGCACTTCAGATAGCTGCAAGTATCTGAATATACATATACTCTGAATTTCAATAGAAAGTATATTTGTTTGTATATGCTGTCAAAAACATTTGAAAGACAGATTTTCAAACTGACTGACACATTTATTATAAAGTCAAACAAAGTGCAAGGAAAACACATTGCTTACCTCTTTTAAAAAAATGCATGGGATAAAATTTTCCCACCCTCTTATCAGTTCTGATTTCTCTCAGGTTTACATGCAAATTGGGCAGAAGTCAGGACCCAGGCATGGGAAACCACACGTCAGTAACCAGATTCATCCTCCTGGGACTGACAGA
>NW_006160032.1:0-45281 GCF_000334495.1 Tupaia belangeri chinensis
CATTCTAGTGGAAACCTCTTTTAAAAAATCATAAACAAACAATGCCAGTTTTGTAAAGTGTTATTTTATACTAACATTATAGGTAACAATATGATTTTATAATACAATATACATAAATTTCTTCACCAGAATAGCAATATATATATTTTTTTAATTGTCAGAGAACACTTGCACTCTTCAGAGACAGGTAAGAATCAGGGGAGAATATCACACAATGGGACATGGTACACCACCATTCTTTTCATCTCCATTTCTCCATCCCTTCAGGATTTTGGAAATGTACATACACATGTCCAACATGTTTTTCAAGTCACTAGGGTTGGGATTCAAAATACAGCTGGTCATGTGAGATCCGGCTCCCTTAACCACTGCCCGACAGGACTAGACCTTAAGTAAGTCTTGATTACCATTAATATCACCAGTGACAGTGTGGACCTCAGGAAATTGCTTCTGTAAAAGCAATTTGTAAATATAAATTTGGTAGAAGTCTAAAAATGTCAAATAACAAACAATTTAAAAATAATCTTAAATGTAGTTTCTAACAAGGATACCATAAGCACAATAGAACTGACAGTCCAAAAAAAAAAAAAAATGTTTCTTGTTATTCTTAAGTGACACCTAGTTTGGCAGACATCACTCCTTTAAACTAAGAAAGTGCTTTTGTTATTTGATCACAAAATCAAGGTCTAGTTTAATGGTAACTGGCTGCTTTGGACACAACAGCCAAGGGGCAGGTTAATTATATTGAACAGGGATTGTAACGCTAAAATAACCTAGGGAGCAATTTATTCTCAGGACAAGAATTTGGGGTTAATAACATTTTAACTACCTATTAAAGATATACATGAGCATGGGGCTGAGTGAAAGGGAAAAATACTACAATTCACAAAGACTTCTTGTTCTGAAATTCTGCTATTTGAAGAAGATAATATTAAGATAAAACAAGCAAATAAAAAAGTTTTTTAAGGGTGGAAAAAGCAAGTGAGAAAGTAAAAATAAAAGCTTTTTCTAAATTACAGCTCTATAGAAGTCAAGAAATAGAATTTCCTCTGTATTCCCTGGTCCAGTCTGCATACAATAGGAAATAAATGAATAAATAGTACTTTGTAAATGTCACCATACATTTTAGTAATTCAATAACATGAGCTAAAAATATTGCTTAGTCATTCATTACGTAAAGGAGTCACATGATGCATGACAGTTTTATGAATAAGCAAGTGTTTCAGTTCTAATGCCCTTTAACATGGTTCTAGAGTGTATTTAACTGTGGTATTTCCTCATACTCTTTTCTGTTTCCTGCTAACTGTTTTTATTATCATTATTGTTGTTGTTGTTGTTGACTGTTAGGATGTGAGCATTCATAGAATCCAGTCTGTGTACACAGCAGTGTCTTCTGCTAAATCTTCAAAGGATATTTGAAATAATTTTATTTGATTTTCTGAGTTTAGCACTACATGGAGTTTCATTTGAAAGAGGAAGACTGTTGAAAAAATAGCCAGTTTTCTGTGGGATGGGCTAAATTGTCACATAAGAAACTCAACATTTGATTAGTTATTAGAAGTTTTTGTGGAACTCAGGATAATATTTTGGTACATGTTGAGTCAAAGTATCTTCAACACTCTATGCCTAGTATGGTGCCCAGAAGATAGTCCAAGCCCCTATCCACATTAACATGGATCACTATAAGAACCTCAAATATGATTTTCCTGCTTCCATTACTGTGTCTTTGCAATCCATTTGCTGCTAAGTGCCAGATTTATCATTGTACAATAGAATATAAACCAAGTCATACAGGTCTTCTGTGTATAATGTTCCAATGTCTTTCATTGCCCTTGGAATCAATCCATATTTCAACCCATGATCTTCAAGATCCTGCAGGAGCTAGACCCTGTAGACCTCTCCAACCCCAACTTATACTAGGCACTTCAGTTCACTGTATACCAACTACACTTGCCTTATTATCAGATACATCAAAGATTTCTCAGAGCCTTTGCATCTGTTTTTTCCTTTGACAGAAGTGGCCTGCTCCAAGATATTTCTAATGAGTGACTTCTTACTCATCTCAGCTCTCAGTTACTTATTCAAAGAGAACTTTCTTCAATAACCAATCTGACAGAACTGCTATTCCTGAAGCTTTGCATAGTGGCAGCTTCATAGCAAATACAATATGAGGTTTATCCAAGGCACGATTATTGCTAATTGAGAATTGCTATTCTTGGAGCTCACTATCACATTTCATGTTTTATTTTAGTCATGCATTTATCACTGCCTTAAGTGACTGTCAAGTATTTGTTTGCCTATTGATTAGGTGCCTGTCTAGCAAGACTGCCCTCAAGATTTTTAAAACCCACTAATACATGTTTAATTACTTAGAAGTTAAGAAACTGAGCTATAAAACTAATAAATAAGATGTAGTCTACCTTGCTACCTTGACAAAAATAGATTCATAATGAAAGGCAAAGTTCAAATTTAATTTTTTTTTTAATTTTAACCCCAGTCTGAATGGATATGATCAAAAAAACAATGAATGACAAGTGTTGGCAAGGCTGTGATAAGAAACATTTACATTTCCACAACAGTTAGCATAGCCACTGTGGAAAACAATATGGAAGTTTCTCAAAAAACTATAAATAGAACTACAATATGACCCATTAATCCTATTCTTCAGCATTTACCCAGAGGACAGGGAAACATTCAATCAAATTTAGAATTTTTGTCTTTTGCTGTTATGTGCCAGACTGTTACAGTAAGGAAATAGGGAATCAACCCATAAATATACACCAACCCCTTTCTCTTCCCACATTGACATTATTTTAGCTTCATGTTCACACATGAGACACATCAGACCATTTATTCATATTCTGTCTAGTCTTTGCCCCTATCCCAGGCGAACAACCATGCCACTGGCCACTCTTCAACATAGATGGGAACACAACAGTGGCATTTCAGTCTTCATGCAGGTGGTCCCAGGAAATAGACTTTATGCACCCTATAGAAGTGTGGATTCAGAACTGTTCAGGCAGAAAATTCAAGGCACCAGATACCCAATCATGATTTCCAGAAATGAGTAAGACTGTGGGTGTTCCTGGCCATTCTCATACCTTAGCTGCAGGGAGGGAGGGAGGGAGGGAAATGACAAATAAAGACAGAGTATATTCCTCTTTCATGCAAGACTTAGTACAGGAACCAATTTGCCTAAATTTCACAGAAATATTTTAGGTTAAGCCCCACCCTTGCCACATTCCAATCAGAATATAAATACCAGAGAAGCAGATCTATTTTTTTTTCACTAAACAGTATCTAAAAGTTAGTATATACTTATTAAATATTTTTGGAATGATAGATATTTGGCACCCAGATTTTTTTTAATTAATATAATGTTTTAATCTCAAAACACCCTTGTGAATACACAGATCCTTCTATCCCCATCTTCCTAGTGCAAAAACTTGAATACAAAGAGGGTAAAGAATTAATTCAAAGTCACACACTAGCTTTCAGAACTAAAAACAAGAATTAAAAAGAATCCGGTATCCAAGAAGAGAGAATTAGTCATTGTTACTCACCAGATTACAGCTTGTGTAAAAAACAATTTTTTACTCTTTAAATAACATAGGAGACAATGAGAAATTTAAAACCTACAACTTATTGCTGAAAATTATGGAGAATCTGAAACTAAAACATGTCAAGTTTAGAACAGATGGTTAGATAGATCAGTAGGCTAACCCTGGGTCCTTACTGATAGAGGCCCCCTGTTCTGTTTGGAAAGCCTAGAAGAACATACTGAGGTGCTAGGTGCTATTGGATCTCTAAGAGTCTACCAGAGGGCTTTCATGTCCTGAGTGAGGAGTTGTTTTTAAACATGGTTATCATCAAGGAATAAATATCTGGAAAAAGGAATTTCCCACTGGCATTAGGTTTTTCAAAGCATGGGAAAGTTACTGGTTCCAACCTAAAAAGAAAGATGTCAATAGGAAAGAACTATAGCAATAACAACAATAATAATTACATCTACATAGACTGATTTTGCCTTCTTTTGCCTCTTTTACCATGAACTTATTACCCTCTCTACCACTATTTCTCTAAACTGAAGTGCCATCAGCCTTCCCTCCATGTGGAGCTGTAGCCTCATTGAAGTCTCTCAAGATCCATTCCTGCCCCCTCCTATCCTTAATGACAGTGTAAACAGGGTTTAAAATGCAAACATTCTCATGTCACCATCAACAATACTCTATTATTAAAACCCTTAATTGGTTTCTCAAAAAGATCCAATAAGGAAATAAAAATCCCAGAATCCATAGCACAGTCTAAAGATTCTACATGTTCTGATCTCTTCTAGTATCTACAGTCTCACCACATATCATTCTTTCCTCTCATTATCAGATTCCAGGCACACTGGCCTTTATTCCATTCCTCAGACATTCTCTGATCCTTAAGGCTACAGTCATTACATCTTACTGTCCACATGAGGAAAATCTCTCTCATTCTCCTCGATTTCCCTTTAGTCCATTCTTGCTGCTATAACAAAATACCATAGACTATGTAGTTTATAAGAAACAGAAATTTATTTTTCACAATTTTGGGGGCTGGAAATCCAAGATTAAGACACCAGTAAATTCTGTATCTATTGAGAGCCTGCTTTCTGGCTGATGTCTTCACATGATAGAAGGTCCAAAAGAGCTTACTTGTGCCTCTTGTGTGAGGGCACTAATCTGATTTCATGAGATAGTCACCTCCATGGCAACCTCCTAAATGCTCTATCTACCAGCACCATCACATTGGTTACTAGGTTTCAGTGTATGAATTATGGAGTAATACAAATATGTAGACTTAGCACTTAATTATTTTCTCCTAATTTTTGAGATCTAGCTCTAATACCATTTTCTCAAAAAGTTTCCTGATCGTTCAGACTCAGAATATAACTCAGATTTACATATAATATATATTGGTTTATTTTAAAGCACTTATTACAGTTAAATTTTACATATTTATATGAATATTTAATTCATAGCTTGTCTCCTAACTAATCTCCAAAACTCCTCAACTCCATGAAGGCAGAATGGGGATGTTTTGAGTCATTATTTTATTCCCAGAACTTAAAGCCATTCCTGGAACACATTCCTCGAACATAGCTCAGTGAATATTTCTTGAATAGTGGACTATGTAGACTGAGTATATTTGTGGACAAAGTACTATTCTCTGTATTATTTTGTTACAGTTGAGACAACTAAGACTTTAAAAAGTTGAGTAGTTTTCCCAATGTCCTGTATTTAGTAACTATGAGATGAAGACATAACAAGGCCCCATTTGCTGATTCCCAACCCCTATATGTTCAGAAATTCATGCAATGATGTATCTGCAAAAATGCACTTCATCTTATCTCCCACATCAGACCTCTTCTTCCTTCCATAGCATTATCTCATTTGGAGACAGTGTTTTAGCAGAAATGAAAACATCTCTAAATTATTCCAGTACTTGTTTTCAAATAGCAAGATGGGGCCATTCTTTCACTTTCATGAAAAGGAAAAGACATTCAGCAATGTATTTCTTTATCAACAGGTAAATTGAAAAATAATGTCAGATACTCACAGTGTTACACTAAATTATTCCCTTTCCTTTCCTAAAGCAAATGGTATAATCAGCTTCATGCCACACAAGTCTTATACCACTCTGCCCCATGGTATTGAATTAACCTTTACCTGACATTTCTAGGTAATCATTTTGGGAGCCATCCAATAAATCATTTAATAAAATGAAAGTGAAATAGCTTCCAGAAAGAGCATGTGCACATTTTAAGTACTTCTAAATGGAGGCACTTGCATTCAATACAAAAATAGCTCTTTGTATCACCAAACACAAATAAGTGGGTTGGCCTTCCCCAAAGGCAACCAGGAAGCAGCTGACCATGAACCAGAATGGACTTCTTAATGACATCCTCCAACAAGAACAACTATGCCTGTGGGCTTTTCTTCCCTGTCCTCTTCTCTGTCTATGGCCACTGAACTCTCACAATTGATCAAAAAAGAAGATTGCTTTTGCAAGGAGATTACTTCACTGTCTCATATAAAAACTGGTAACAAATCACCTTACCATTCAGCGAAAGAGATCGGTGGTCTCTTGGAGAAAGAAGTTGGCATCTACTTTGTAATAGGAAAATAGAAGAAAAGCCACCAAGAAGATAATTTTGCCTTCCTTCATTATGCTACATATTAGGAAATGTAATGGTCAAGTATCCTGTTTCTGCTTTACTTCTTGATATCCCAAAGCGACATCTCAAAATGAGGGGACTAATGTGCATAAGAAGGCAGAGTCTTTGGGAGACAAAGGGGTCATACCTGAAATCCTGATCCTCAAAGCCTGAAGTACAGTAGCCGAAGAGTAGTAGTCCAGAACAGCTTTAACCAAGGCCAGTAGTAAGACAAGGAAATAACATTACCTTCGAAAATGAGGCTTTGAAACTGACACCTCTGCCTAACACAAGTGTCTATGAGATTATAGTAAAAAAAAAAAAAAAAAGTCGTATCTGCCTCTTCCCCTGGATTAGCTCCTTTATTGAATTCTTGGATTAAGAGATTTACCACTTCACTTTAGATGGGACCTTTAAACATTCATGCAGGCCTTGTGAACATTTTAATGACAATAATTGGTTTAAGAGAGTAATATAATTACTGTATATACAAGTAATTAGAAGCATAGAATAGTAATCATTTAGGAGTCCCTTTTAATACTTCAAAATCAGGGAACTCAAACTGAGCATTTATTTGCATTCCATCTCTAGGAAGTGAATATGTCTATCAGTGGTTCTCACTTGGGGCAATTTTGCCCCTCTCTCAGCAGACATTGAAAAATGCTTAGAAGTTTTGTTTTGCCTTTTTGGGGGGCATAGGAGGTTGATTAGTATTTTTTTTTTCACAATGGGGACTGTGGTTGGCACCTAGTGGGTTGAGGCCAGAGATGCTATATCATCCTACATGTAGCAAAGAATTATCTGTTCAAAATGTCAATACTGCTGACATTGAGAAACACTTATACAGATCAAAAAGAATCATCTTAATCACACAGTCACACATAGATCTCATTACAAACTCTGAGATAATCAATGAATTTGAAAACTGGTAAAAACTTTGAAGTCTTTTTATTTCTCATACACTTGACTAATTTCTCCATCTCAGGAATATATTCCTTCAGATCACTAAAAAGAAGCTCTCACTCACAATTTAGAATATAATCCAAAGTACACATTATTAGTCTCAGGAAATCCAAAATAGGCATTGGGACTGTTTGTATTTAAAGCGATGAGCAATGTTTACTGTACAGTGAATTATGGGGATTTTTTTATCTAGTTGGTACTTAATTAAGTAAAAGAGACTAACAAAGCAAGCAAAATTCCAATAAAAACCAGTATTATAGTGTAAAACTAAAAACACCTTTGGACCTCCAAAACTAGATTGTTCTCTGGTGTGAAATTTAGTAATAAAAGTGTGGAATATTGCGCTGGCCCTGTAGCCTAAGTGTTGAAATGAGCTGGATTCTACGTGGCAGACTACAAATCAAGTACTGGCCCTGGCAACCTGTAAAACACACCAGGTTGGTTCCATGTCTTAGCAAACTCAAATGTCCACAAACAGAAGAATGGGTTGAAAAAGTGTGGCACACATACTCTATGCAATACTACTCAGCCATTAAAAAAACAAACAAACAAAAACAAAAAAAAAAACACCTGGCTTTTGACAGAAAGTGGATGAATATGGAAGATTTACTGCTGAGTAAAGCAAGCCAGGCTATAAAGGAGAGACATTATGTCTCCACTTAATATATACAGGCTGTCCACACTCTATGGCTGAATCTGAAAGACTACAGAATATAGAAACATAGAAAATGGCTGTAGATATGAAATACAGTGTGGGAAGAAGGTGGGAGAAGGAGAAGAGTCTGAGAAAATACATTAAGGAGAAAAATACAGAGGCAAGACATTTATGGGACAAGGAAATGGGTTATTATGTGTTGATGATAATGTGTATAGTATCCCCACCGGACTGGTGAGAAATGTATTCATGTTGTAACATTCACTTTACAAGCTAATGATGTATATGATTGAATGTATAAAATAAATTAAAATAAAATTTAAATATAAAAAATTTAAAAAAGAAAAACATACTGGGTATGTATGCATGGTGTCTAAAAATCCCAACCAGATGGAGAAATGGAAAAGGGGCTGTGGTATGCCCATGCCCCACTGGGGTATATTTTTTATCTTTTTCTCTTTCTTTTTCTGTGACTTTCTGTCTCTCTCTGGTGTGTACATGCCCTCAGGCAATTGAAAGGAAGATGATGATGAAAAGAAAAGAGTGGAGTCTGGTCAGAGAGAAAAAGTTTTGAATTGTAGCTCCACTAACAAAGTGGTCTACTGTATGATACAATTCATACAACTTGTCTGCAAATAATGATTGTACATATTTCAGATTGCTATTGTGAAAGTTAAATTAAACTGTGCATAGAAAAATATTCAGGACATTAATAGCTTCCCACTCAATAAGTGTAGATAATAGAGACATTGCTCTAAACTAAGTTACAAAAGAGTCACAAAATAGAACTTGATTAAGATAAGAAAATTCCATGTATTTTCTATATTTAAAGTGTCTCTTCTTAGAGAAATTTTTATTTTCAGTGAACATCAATTTTAACCATTAAGATACTAAAATACAGGGGAATTCTATGCATTATTTCATGTTTTTTTAATTATTAAAGTTAGATTTTTGCTATAGGGTGTGTGCACTTGCCAGACAGACAAAGAGAGACAGAAAGTGAGAAATCATCCCCCAGAGGGGATGGCCATGCTGCAATCCCTTCTACTCCATTCTCCTTTTGGGATTTTGGGCACATACACATGGACTTGGCATGAGTTTCAAGCTGCATGGTCTGGGATTTGAACCACAGTCAGCCATGTGGGAGTCCAGAAATATAAACATTACACCATCTGCTGGTCCCAATACCTTTTTTAAGTCAGAGCATTTTATCAAAGTTGGCTTTAAGATAAAAGTTTTCCAGAAACTATAGTAACAGTCACCCAGGATTTCAATGGTTTTATTATTGCGATACGTCAACCGTCAGATGGCGAATTTCAGTATTTTGAAATCTCATTTAAAGAATTAACATATATAAAATAGAAATATGAAAAGTTATATAATTTTGTGGAACCACATATGTATGTATATAAAAAATAATAAGACAAATTAAAATAGTTGCCAATTTAATATAGTCATATATAATTTAGAAACAAATAACTTAATGAGTTCTAAACTTCTCAATAAAAATTTCTTTGGGAAGACCAGCAGATGGAGTAATGTTACATCACTGGACTCCCATGTAGTTGACTACAGCTCAAGTCCTGGAACTGGTGACTTAAAACTCACGCTGGGCACATGTGTGTTTGTGTCCAAGAACCCGAAAGGAGAATGGAGGAGAAGGGATTGTGGCATTCCCATCTCACCAGGGCGTGATTTCTCACTTTGTTTCTGTCTCTCTCTGTCTCTTCAGCCACTGTAAGCATCCTGTAACAAAAATCACTAAAAATAATAATAATAAAAAAACTCTTAGGGAATATACGTACCTACTCTAACAAGAAATATACCTACCTACTCACTAATGCCAAAGTACCTAACCCAAGGTGCCAATCCATGCTAAAGCATTAATAGTATTTGCTCAATAGCCCTTCCAGGTTGAAACCAGTACCATACTTTGTCCACTTATGTATCAATAGCCCAAAACAGGATAGACAGCTCCATGGCTCCTGCGATCTAGCCATTTTGGGAGAAAGGAAGATGTCCCACTGATATCTGGGCCTCCAGCATACAAAACTCGCATGGAGAGGCAGAAGGGGACAGAACAGCCCTTCCACTGTTTCTTGTCAGTTCTTTTGCTGTTGGTATTGTTTCCCTCTCTTTGCTTCTTTTTCTGCACACTCCTCGACCCTCTGATTGAACTTCCAAGTTTGGGAAGAAACCGATCATCCACCAGATGACTAGAAATCGCTGCAGGACCACAAGAAATATGGGGAAGCAGGAAAATACTTCTCCCACAAGGGAAAAGGATAGCTCCTCTTTATCCACACACAGTTCAATGGAAATCATGGAAATGTCTGATAAAGAATTCAGAACATTCATAATGGCAAAGCTAACAGAGATGGAAGAGAAGAGAGACAAGGAACTGCTGAAGAGAAAGGAGAAAGGAGTCGAAGAGTTCCAGAAGGTGAGGAAATTCATGCAAGATCTAAAGGAGGAATTTCACACTTTACAAAAGAATCAGATGGAACTGTTAGAGATGAAGGCTATAATACAAGAAGTCAAAATCTCCCTCGAAAACATTAAAAGCAGACTAGATAATACCGAAAATAGAATCTCAAATGTAGAAGAGAAAATGACTGTCCTAGAAAAATCCACCATGAAGACTGAGAAAATGGCCCCAAAATTTGAGAATAATATGCGAGAAGTACTAGATACAATTAAACGTCCAAACATCCAGATAATAGGCATCCCAGAAGGTGAAGAGACTCATAAGGGCATTGATAATCTATTCCATGAAATCCTACAAGAAAATTTTCCAAACCTGGAGAGGCACTCAAAGATTCAGTCCCAAGAAATACAGAGGACCCCAAATAGAATCAACCCAAGAAGATCTTCTCCAAGACACATTATAGCCAGATTGACCAAAACCACAGACAAAGACAAGATACTAAGACTGGCAAGAGAAAAAAGGCAAGTTACCTACAAAGGGTATCCCATCAGACTAACGGCAGACCTCTCATCGGAAACAATGAGAGCGAGGAGAGAATGGGAAAATGTATTCAAAGTATTAAGGGAAAAGCAATTTCAACCGAGAATTCTGTACCCAGCAAGGTTATCGTTCATTTGGGAAGAAAAGACACGAACTTTCCCAGATAAACAAAACCTGAAAGAATTTACCAGCACCAGACCGGATCTCCAAGAAGTTCTTAAGGGAGTGCTATGTCAGTAAAATTAAATGCAGACACACAGAAATAAGAGTTCAGAAACTAAGAAAATGGGCAACTTAATTGTAGGGCCAAAAGCTGGAGTTGAGTATTACATCCCAGATTTCAATCTGGAACATCGAACCTCAACAGATACAGAAGAAAGATTAAGTACATGAGACTGAACTGATGAAACAGTATTCTACGACTTGACTAAAATATTGCTGCTTTTCTTCTAAGCTTTGTTGTCTGGTTTTAAGGACTTTTGTCCTGTCTTCAGCTATCAATAGATTCATGTTCCGACTATTTGAACAGAATACTAACCTGTTTCTAGGCTTTAAGTTTCAAAGAAATAACTGGGCGCGTGTGCATGCGTGCCCAAGATCCCGAGAGGAGAATGGAGGAGAAGGGATTGCGGCGTGACCATCACCACTGGGGGGTGATTTCTCGCTTTCTATCTCTCTGTCTCTCTCTGTCTGTCTGGCGAGTGCACGCGCCCTATAGAGAAAACCTCTCCAAAAAAAAAAAGGAAAAGAAAAGAAAGTAGTTAGATTACTTATGATATTGTGTGGTCAGCAAAATGTTGGGGGAAAAGGAATTAAAGACAACTGTAGACAGCAGAAATAGTGTAACAAGAGAGTGGAATAGGGCAGAGGATCAGACATGGGGTAAAAAACATATATATATGAAAGTAGTAATGGAATTTTATGGATGATAGTATGCATGATTAAGCCACTATGCAGTTTACTCTGGAGGGGAAACCACATTTAGTATGTTGTGATGATGCTCAGGGAATGAAGGTAAATTAAAAAAAAAATTCAGAGAAAAAAATACTAAAACTGTTACCAAAATTTAAAGGAAAAAAAATAGCCCAAAACACATATGTAATTCATTATTTCAAGAGAGTGGCTAAAACTTTCATAGTTTTCAAGTGATACATAGCTTCCCCTGCTCAGCCTGCTAAATATGTCATGATTATGGTGTTAGAGACATGATTTTGGTCTTTTTTTTTTCCTTCTGGATACCAATGAAAGAACTATTAACACATATAAGTTATATAAGAAGAAAACTAGGTTTTTGCTAGAGTTTGACTAGTACTTTTTATGCTGCAATATCTCATCTATAGAAAAAATTATATTCTTCAAAAAGCAGAACTCTCCATGATATCTTGGGAAGTTTGAAATTGTCCATAAATATCATAAAAAATTAAAGGGCAAGAAAAACAAAAGAAAGAAGATAATGGGAAGGACTCAAACTAACAAAGTGACTTAAATATAGTAGGTATTAATGTTAACTATACTTAATATTAAGTGAGCTCAGAAATTACTAGTAAGCTCAGAATATCAACATTTAATTTCATTCCTAAAACTAGAATATAGGAGTATAAAATAATTTCCTCGATAACTTCCAACCTCATTCCAAGTATTTCTATGACACTTAAATTATCTCACCATGCAGAAATTTACTGTAGAAAGTACTTCAGATGCTTGTTTAAATACAGTTTAAAATATAGAGAACATTAGTTGATAGCTGGAAACACTATACACAAAATATTTTTTTTTATTTTAACTATATGGCTAGAGAGAACATATATTATTTATTATTGATCTCTCTCTCTCTTTTTTTTTTTTGACAGCTTTCTCTTTTCTGTTCAATGTAATTTTGGAAGCTCAGATTCAGAACTATTAGGATGGTATGAATACTGACCTCCAGGAAGCTTCATAGAGACTACTGCCTTTGCCTCACCATGGAGAGAGTTTGCCTGAGAATGTAGGCAACCCAGAAGAAATGGCATACTAAGGATAGAGAGATGCAGACAGTACAGTTCCTGGTCATTCCTACCAAGGATTTTGGTCTTTTTCCTAAAAAGAAACAAAGCCATTGAAGATAATCAATGACAAGAGAAGCATGGTCACTTTTATACATGGCAAAGATCATACTGGTCACAGCGTGGGGCATAATTTAAAAGGTAGCTAGAGTTAGTGTAAGAATTTCATTTTATAGGTTAATGTTGATATCACGGTTGGAAATCCAGGGATCTCTTTGCATAAGTATCCCCTGATTAATATTAAATCTGATTATTTTCAGTCACTATGTGTTCTGATGAAATCTCATACTTTTATTTCATTATACTTTTCACAACTATAAATGTATATGTTTTGTGTTCATAATACCTGTTCCTCCATAAGACTCACATAGGTACAGACGTTACATCATTTTGTTATATTGAGTTGTCAGGAAAGTCATGATGCATTTTTGCATAGAAAAACATAGAAAAATATCTCATGACTTTCCCAATGACCTTTTTTAATCCTAGTATAGAAGAATGCTTAGTACAGAACTGATGTCAAATATATGTTTGTTGAAAAAATTGAACAAATGAATAACCAAATTAATGAGAATGGGCACTAAATTTTATTGACATTTAGAAACATGATTGTACTAGAAATTCTATGTATCTATGTATGAGAAACAGTAAGAAATAAAAACAAACACATGGTTGAAAACTCATTTATGTCAATAACCTATATATATATATATCCATAAGCAAAGTCTTTCTAGGGTTGTCAATAAGGCCAACTGCTTTTACCGTTTTTTTTTTCTCAATATTATAAGGACATGCTAACAAGGAGAATTTAGCAGAACTTGTTACAAAAGATATGGAGCAGGTCTTTCAGCTACTAACCAAAAATGGTGCCTGGAAACCAAGTATAAGTATAAACATTCTAAAGCAAATTTGAATATCATCTGGTAACTAATCTGATAGAATTTCTTACATTTTTGCTCATACGCCATTAAATTTACTGGAGAACATAGAAATGGCATTTATTAAGAGATAGCTACAACCCAGTTGAATTTTTTAGCCGTCTTCTCCCTACCACTGTCAAGAAATTATACCATTTCTGGTGCTGAAACACCAAAGCTGAGTGACTAAACTTTCTGAAGGTCTAAACTTATCTTGTCTATTTTTTTTTTTTGATGCATGACCATAGGCCTGTAAGTTTATTGCTGGATTCATAATGAACCTCTCCTACTGGCTTAGCGAGATAAGGCAGATTCTAATTATTTAGTTTCAGGTTCTCAAATCACATTGAGCACAAACCAGTGTAGAATCAAATCACGTTTTGACTGACTAATCTGTCAAGCAATACTGAGTCATAATTTAGAAAAGGTTACATTTTGCATGCACTATTTAGATTTTAAATAATATGACACTAATAAGTGATTTTTATTTTTTTACATAATTAATCTTTTTATAATATAAGAAAATATTTCATCCTTGTATTTAAAAAGTATATTTTACATTCCTACTGTGATTTTTTTTAAATAAATTTGATTCTACATAAATGTAATATGATGATTTATTTTCATATTTCTCTCTTGGATTATATATTTCAACCTATATAAAGGTTTAAAGCCCAGTCACAACCTTAGCTGTCAAACAGGATATATAGATTGTAAATGCATCATGGGAAAGGCATATGAGGTTAAAATTGCAAGATGTATCATTTCTACATTCTCTGACAAGGTTCAAAAATGAACTGGTGTCTGGGGTGGAAATAATTTCCACTTAGTTTCAATGATTAACATGACTGTTATTTAATAAAATAGAAAAGTAATACGTTTTAACTTCTTTTTTGTCATTTAGTTGTTACTTAGCTACTTTCTTATTACAGAGCTTTAAATTCAGTTACTTCTTTTGAGTTTTGGATAGAAATTTTTTTGGCTGAATTTCTTTCAAGAAGATAAATAAGTGTTTAAATGGATATGACATATGCCTCTAAATAAATGTCCTCAGGAGATTATTTTTCTCTAATTAATTTTCTTTCCCAGAAGAGATAGCAAAATAGTTTTATAGGTATAAAACTCAAAAGCATCATATATATTATGTTATAGCTCAGTTTAGACCACAAATATGTGGCACATGAAAAGCATATTCCTGTATGAAGAGGGAAATATAATGTTATATGATATTTAAATGAATTTTTCTCAACAACCGAAACAAAGTTTGAGAACAGATGTTGGAATTCTCTAAGGAAAATGTAATACTCTAAACCTAAATACATTCTGCTCTTGTTTATGCTCAATGATTATTTGATAGGGGAAATAAATTCATTTAAATAATGTATTTGAATACTTTGGAACTCCATAAATTTTTTTACTGTAGTTTGAATGTTCCTTACAAAACTCACATTGAAGTTTAATTGCCAATGCAATAGCTTTTAAGAGATAGGCCAGTTCCATCTGCAGTCCCCTGGCCAGTCAGGAAAACTGAGGCAGGGCCTCTCACTGGCCCCAGTCCCAGCTCCAGCTCTAGCTCCAGCCCCGTCCCAGCTGTCCCACCTCAGAGCCCACTTCTTCATCAGAAAGGGCCGCCCCCAGCTCTCCAGCAGAGCCTAGTTCCATCTGCAGTCCCCTGGCCAGTCAGGGAAACTGAGACAGGACTTTCACTGGCCCTGGCCTCAGCCCCAGCTACAGTTCTGGCTCCTGCCCAGCTCTCCCAACCTCAGAGCCAACCCCTTCTCACCTCAGAAAGGTAGATTGCTTTTTTTTTTTCTTCTTTGTTAATTTCCTACTTCTCCTTACCCCTTAGGGCAGCCCCCAGCTCTCCAACAGAGCAGAGTTTCATCTGCAGCCTCCTGGCAACTTTTTCTTTTCTCTCTTTTATAATGTCCTTTCTTCCCTCTTATATTGCCATCTTTTCATCCTTCACCAACCCAGAGGGATAACAGGTCTAGAATCATATTTTTCAAATACCTTTGTAGTGTGAGGCTCCCTGGGATCCTCCCTTTTACTGATCCACCTGCAAAAAATTGAAACTGCGGGAACCAGCAGTTAGCGTAATGGCTATGTCGCTGGACTCCCACGTAGTCGACCGCGGTTCGTGTCCCGGACCCGGTGGCTTAAAACTCACGCCAGGCGCGTGTGCGTGCGTGCCCAAGATCCCGAGAGGAGAATGGAGGAGAAGGGATTGCGGCGTGCCCATCCCCCCTGGGGGGTGATTTCTCGCTTTCTGTCTCTATGTCTCTCTCTGTCTGTCTGGCGAGCGCACGCGCCCTACAGTGAAAATCTCTCAAAAAAAAAAATTGAAACTGCTATTCAGATACCTGAATAGAGGATTCCTCCTGTGGGGACCACATTGCTAAACACAGCAGAAGAGAGACTTCAGCATACATCAGTCTACCACCAAAGGGAAGCAAACTTGTCCCCAGTGGTAGAAACATTCTCCAAAAAGGTATTTAATAGTGAATACATTGCCAAATGGCTAGAACTAGAAGAAGAGCCTCAGGTTTGAAGAAACCAAGAAATATGCCTCCATCAAAAGAACACAATTAAGTCCTCTCCATCTCTTGAAAAACAAGAAGTTACCAAAATGTCAAACAAAGAATTCAGAACATTCATAGTGACAAAACTCTGTGAGTTGGAATAGAAAAGAAACAATGAACTCCAAGAGATGAGGAAGTCCTTCCACAATTTGAAAGAAGAAATGGATACTATAAGGAAGAATGAGATGGAACTATTAGAGATGACGTCTGTAATACAGGAAATCAGAAACTCTCTGGAAAGTATTAAAAGCTGATTAGACCATGCTGAAGACTGAACCTCTGATGCAGAAGATAAAACATTTGATCTAGGGGGAAAAAAAAGAGAAAATAACAGAAAAATGATGATAATATATGAGAAATATTAGATTCTATTAAATGTCCAAACACCCAAATAATTGTTATCCCAGAAGGTGAAGAAACTAATAAGAGCATGGAAAATTTATTCCATGAAATCCTGGAATAAAACTTTACAAGTCTAGAGAAAAACTCACACATCCAGATCAATAACATACAAAGGACCCCAAATAGAATCAACCCAAAAAGATCTTCCCCACGGCACACCTTTGCCAGACTGGCTAAAACCACAGGTAAATACAAGATACTAAAATTGGCAAGAGAGAAACAACAAGTGACTTAGAAAGGTCACCGCATCAGGCTAACACTGGACCTTTCAACAGAAACAATGCAGCAAGGAAAGAATGGAAAGACATATTGAAAGTGTTAAGAGAAAAATCACTTCAACCAAGATTATTATATCTAGCAAGATTATCCTTCATATGGAGAAAAAAAGATTAAAATCTTCTCAGACAAACAAAATCTGAAAGAATTTGTCAACACCAGACCAGCTCTTCAAGAAACTCTGAAGAGAATCCTGTTCCAGTGTATTATGATGGAAAAATTCATTTGGTATTCTATAATGATACACAGTGATTGAATGTAAAATATAAATAAATAAATTAATTGAAATGCCAAAAAAATAAAAGAGAATGAATAGCCAGAAATAAGGGAATGAAAGACAACCAAGACAATGGCCAATTTAAAGGTAGGGACAAGTCTGGAAATATCAATAACAACAATGAATGTTAATGGATTAAATTATCCAATCAAGAGATACATACTGGCTTAACAGACAATAAAAAAAAAAAAAAAAAAAAAAAAAAAAAAAAAAAACAGAAACAGAATCATAAAAGACTGCATAAAAATCCTGCACAACAGTGGAGTAGGCAGCATCTCATTACCTGACTCAGAAAAAACATAACATGTAGACCTTTGTGCCAAGGCAGGAGACATCTTAACCACAGCAGAGAGGGGGCTGATGCTGCCTTGAAGACCTCTCTCCCCCCTGGGTTTGACTTCAGAAGAGTTCTTCTGCCAAACAGGTTTTTACATAAAGAGAAAAAGGGCCCCAACGGGAAGTTAACATCCATTAAAATTCACACTAATGACTGGGTTGAGAAATTCTTTAAATCATGCGGCTGTCCTTGACATAGGGATGAACTGCAAAGCAACCCCATAGAACAACATTTTCAATGAATCGTCCTAGAAACAGATTCTCCTCTCTGGAGTAGCCCAACTCCGTTCATCTGTGATTAGAGTTGTCATTGGCACAACATGAGAGTGACTTTGATGGTCATGCTGATCTAGGGAGAGGAAAGGGGACAAGTTGAACAGGACAGATTAGTTCTGGAAAACTAGGCATTTTATGGGTCACCCTAGAGCTTTCCGCTTTGGATTTGGCCTCCTGGAGCATTAAGTAGGCCTGAAATCTTTCTAAAATGAGAGCCATTAGAATGCCAGTTGCACAGAGCAGCTCTTGAGCTGCCAAACAGATGGGAGCTGTGTGGAGAGCAAAGGCTGCAAATACCGCAATGGCACAGCTGTAGCTCCACCCTCATAGCCGGGGCATAACCTGGGCACTCACCAGTCCACTGAAGGAAGCACCACTATGAATGCAGAGCCAATCAATGCTTAAATGAGGAAGTCCCACTTTCAATCTGTTTCCTTCCCTCATCTTCCTTTCTCTACTCTCCTAACCAAAATTATGCCCAGAGACCAGCAGTTAGTGTAATGGCTATGTCACTGAACTCCCATGTAGTCAACCGTGGTTCAAATCCTGGACCCGGTGGCTTTAAACACCTGGGTACATGTGCATGCATGCCCAAGAGCCTGAGAGGAGAATGGAGGAGAAGGAATTGCAGCATGGCCATCCCCCCCTGGGTGGGGGTGGGGGGCGATTTCTTGCTTTCTGTCTCTCTGTCTCTCTCTGGCGGGCACACACACCCTATAGCAAAAACCTCTTTTTTTCTTTTTTTTTTTTTAAAAAAAAAAGGAGATACCACCTAACCCCAGTCAGAATGACTAAGATTAAAAAAAAAAATAAGTGCTGGAGAGAGTGTGGTGAAAGGGGGAACTCTCCTACACTGCTGGTGGGAATGTAAATTGGTTTAGCCACTATAGAGAATAATATGGAGATTCCTCAAAGATCTACAAATAGAACTACCATATAATCCAGCAATACAACTCCTTGGTATCTACCCAAAGGACAGAAGAATCCTTAGTCGGAAAAGTGCTTGCGCATCGATGTTTATTGTGGCATTATTCACAATTGCTGAGACATGAAACCAACCCAAATGCCCACTAACAGATGAATGGATTTAAAAAGTGTGGCACATATACTCTATAGAATACTACTTAGTCATAGAAAACAAGACTCTGGCTTTTAACAGAAAGTGAATGAATATGGAAGATTTACTGCTGAGTTGAGTAAAGCAAGCCAGGCTATGAAGGAGAGACATTGTATGTCTCCACGTAATGTATACCAACTGTCTGTACTCTATAGCTGAAACTGAATAAATCCTCTAGTCAGAGGATATAGAAACACAGAAAATGTTTATAAATACCAGATACAGTTGGAGAAGAGGCTGAGTGAAGGAGGAGAGTCTGAAGAAGGATATTAAGGAGAAAATTAAAGAGGCAAGGCATTATGGGACAAAGACATGGATTATTATCTGTTGAAGATAATGTGTATAATATTCTCAACTAGATTGGTGAGAAATGGATACATGTTGGAATATTCACTTTGCAAGCCAAGTGACATATATGATTAAATATATAAGAGAAATTGAAATAAAAAATACTTAAAAAAAAAAAAGAGATGACTAGGTCGTGAGGGCTCCACACTCTTAAACAGATTAATGCCCTTGTGAGAAGAGAGGATTAGTTATTGTGGGAGTGAGGCCTTGATAAAAGGAGGTTCAGCAAATTTCCTATTTCATATACTCTCATTGTCTTCCACAGAGTAATGTAACAAGAAGGCCTTCGCCAGGTGCTAACACTGTGTTCATGAATTTCCCAGTTTCCAGAACTGTAAGAAATAGATTTATTTTCTTCATCAATTACTAAGCCTGTGGTATTGTTATAAAAGCTGAAAACAGACTAGATGCATTTGAAATAGAATTAATTATTTTCTATTTTTATCAAGTCTTGAAAAATCCTATGCTTTTTATTCAATATTGGAGCTCTTTTTCTGTTTTCAGCACTGTATTGAGGTGTCTACAAAAGAATAACAAAAGCACTTTATGTGTCTATAGCTCTTTCAAATAGAGGATGCCAGAATTGGGACTTGAACCAGGGATTTCTGGTATATTCAGTGCATTCTTTTCTGTTATTGTTGAGAGGCTTTTTTGCTATAGGGCGTGTGCACTCGCCAGACAGAGAGAGACAGAGAAACAGAAAGCGAGCAATCACCCCCCCAGGGGGGATGGTCACGCCACAATCCCTTCTCCTCCATTCTCCTCTCATGCTCTTGGGTACACATGTACATGCGCCCGGCGTGAGTTTTAAGCCACTGGGTCCAGGACGTGATCAACTACATGGGAGTCCAGCGACATAGCCATTACACTAACTACTGGTTCCATATCCAGTGTATTCTGTAAGTGTTGTGTAATACAACACTTGAGCTAAAGAAGAATATATTATTAATATAAAATAAAATCCACAAATATAAAGAAAATTAAATTTTAAAATAAGTACCAAGTTATAGAGGCAAAATATAGTATCTATACTAAATTATTACCTATACTAAATAATGCCTAATCTAAAATGAATGGAGAAAGAAATCTTGGACCCTAATGTGTCTTTCTTAGAAAATAACTAATAATTAGAGAACTGTAAATAGTTTAAAGACTTTTTCTTGGGACCAGCAGATGGCATAATGGTTAAGTCACTGGATTCTCATGTAGTCAACTGAGGTTTGAGTCACAGAATCTTAAGGCTCATGCTAGGTTCATTTGTGTGTGTGCCCAAAATCCAAAGGATAGAATAGAAGAGAAGGCCATCCTTCCAGGGGGTGATTTCTCACTTTTTGTCTTTCTGTCTCTCCAGTAAGCAGACTCCCCTATAGTAAAAATCTCTCTCAAATAAATAAATAAATAAATAAATAAAATACTTTCAGAAATTTTTCTAATTAAACTGGAAAAAAAAAGAAAAAAGAAACTAATTCCTTCAGAATTTTAGATTGGGACAGTTTCCCAGCTTCTTTCATAAAGAAAAATCAAAGAATCTTTTCTTTGATCAAACATGCTAACTAAACATAATGTGTATCAGTTAAAACAAAAATTATATCTTTCACTGGCTATAGGCATCTGAAATACTATTCACTGAATCATCAGGTAAACAGAAATTTTATAAGTACTATATGTGTGAAGCAAAAACTGGAAAGCAAATTTTCTGTACATTTCCAAATACATGGCTATTCCAAATTTTGAAAAAAGTTTGATAAGTACTTGTCTACAGTCCTTAGTCTTTTTCCTAGTGATAATATTTAGTGAGAGAATAATGCATGGTTGGGGCCTGCAGATGGCATTGTGGTTAGGGGCACTATACTTCCACATGGCTGACTATGGTTCAAGTCCTAGACTTGGTGGCTTGTTTTCTCACTTTCCCTCACTCTCTCACTCTGTCCATCTCTGGTCAAATTAAAATAAATAAATAAATCAAGTAAAATAAAATAATTCTTTGAAAAAATGCATGGTCAGAAAAAATAATGTTGCATTTGATAATCTAATTGATTTGTTTGCTTCACGATCTGATCTACAGATATAAGTAAATAAAAATCCTTATCTAATTTATAGTAGAACACCTGGTGAGTAATTTCCTATTTTTTATTCTTAATCCATTAAAATTATAAAGAATTACAAAAATTAGACAGATACTATAGAAATATGCACATCAAATAATCTTGATATTTATTGAGAAGAAACACACACACACTAGTTATTATGAGAAAAAAGAGATAAAAGCAGTTACTGTGAAAAATTTACGTGACTATTTTTTGCTGACTCAAAGAAATCTGAGCTAAGAATTTCTAAATTAAAGTCAGTGGGTTGGATAGATGGACCTATTTTTTCAACTCTTTTTTTTTTTTTTTTGAGAGATTTTCACTGTAGGGCGCGTGCGCTCGCCAGACAGACAGAGAGAGACATAGAGACAGAAAGCGAGAAATCACCCCCCAGGGGGGATGGTCACGCCGCAATCCCTTCTCCTCCATTCTCCTCTCGGGATCTTGGGCACGCACACACATGCGCCCGGCATGAGTTTTAAGCCATCGGGTCCGGGACACGAACTGCGGTCGACTACATGGGAGTCCAGCGACATAGCCATTACGCTAACTGCTGGTTCCCTCAACTCTTAAAAACATAGATGTTGAAAAACCTCTCAAAAAAAAAAAAAAAACATAGATGTTATTTGTTAAAATTCTGTTTCTCATAAAGGGTAAGTCTAATTCAAGGCCCAAGAAAGGATGAGAGAAAAAGAAATCAAGAGAGTATTGCAATAGTACAGAAGGGAGATAATGTCCTGGACAAGTGTATAGATAATGTCCTGTACAAGTGTATTAGCAGAGGAGATGGTGAGAAAAGGAAAGGCAAAAGAAGCATCTCTGATGGCAGGAACAACAGAACTTTTTGAATCTGTAGATGTTGGAGGTGAAAATGAAATAAATGCCTAGGAAAACTGGTTTTTGTGGTTGTTTTGTGTCTGAACAACTGGACAGAAACATTCACTGTAGTTTGGGACATGTTAAATCTATTTTTTTTTTTCAGAGGTGTGTGCACTCGCTAGAAAGACAGAGAGAGACAGAGAGACAGAAAGTGAGAATCCCTTCGCTTCTCCTCTCGGGATCTTGGGCACACACGCACACATACGTGCCCAGTGTGAGTTTAAGCCACCAGATCTGGGAGTTAAACTGTGGTTGACTACATGGGAGTCCAGCAACATAGCCATTACACCAACTGCTGGTCCCAAGTCTAATTATTCTTACATAACTCAGGGGAAAAAGTAACGTAACTATAAAATACCAATGAGGTTGACCTCATTTTTAATCTGTGAGTCAAAAACATAGCCTACTCAAAGTCACAAATGTTTTCTGATATTGGTTTTACAATTTTATTTTTACATTAAAATCTTCAATCTACATAGATTTTAGAAATTGAAAGGAAAATCACAGTTTACAAAAACAAATAGTTTCTCATAGAACAGACAATTTGTGTCATGAACTGAGAACTAGTATCATCTGAATTCTGAGTATGTGGGTGCTTAAGAAATAAAATAAAAGCATTAGTTGCCAATAATAAATAGCCATTGAAAATGGTCTATATTTACACATAGTGGGCTTATACCATATCCCAGATAATTACACTCCTGTGTTGAAAAAGGCCAAGCAGTTCTAGCTCTGTTCAGAATGTGGACACCAAAGCTCATAGCTAATATGCCACAACAAGATGTTTGAACTGAGACCAAAGCCCTATTTTCCCAGCACCTAAATGAATGTTTCTTGCCCCCTTACATTTTACTCATTTATCAGCTGTGTCTTTTTTTTTTTTCTCAGCTATTGCTATTTTAAGGCATATCAACAGCTGAAAGAGAAGCCAGAATACATGGCTCTTGTGGCCAAGGTTATAAAAAATATGTCCCACTATAAAATATATGTATACAAAATGATAATAAAAGAAAGCAACTAAAATCTAAACAAGGAGTTAAATGAAGTCTGTGAATTCAAAAGAAGAAAATAAAGGCACAGTTAATATTTCCTGCTAGACATTTCTCTAAATGCTTTACAGATCTTTTCTCATTAATTTTCACAATCCAACCCTATAAAACAGTTATTACTAAACCCACTTTACAAATGAGGACTTGCCAAGAGCAGTTTAATAGTGTGCAGAAGGTAACATAGCTGCTAAATGTTCAAACCTTGGCAGTGACTATAACCATTATACCCCAATTCACCCACTATAGTAGGAAAAATGACAAAATGTTGAAGAGAACAAAAGACGTGCACAAGGACATAAGTATCCACACTGTTTCCAATTACGAGAAACAGAAGGAACACCGTGGGCCAAAAGATCCCACTGTAGATATTAAGAAGAGTGTGATGTTGCAGGAGTGGCAAAGTGCATGAGTTCATGTAGAGTTGTATTAGGAAATGAAGACTGAAAGGTAGAAAAGGACCAAATAGTCAAAGGGCTTGAATAACTAGCTAAAGCAGCAGGCTTTATATAACAGGCAGTGGAAGATTTTGAACCTTTCTGAGTTTGGGAGCAGCAGATTCAAAACAGGTTTTTACTAACATTAATTTGGCAAGAGAACAGAATTTTAAAAGAAAAGAGCAAAAGACCCAAGGAAGCTTTGAAATATTTTGAAAGCCAGGACAGCAGCCTAGACTGGAAATAATAACCAGCCAGATTTGTTTAAAGAGTCCTCATCACCAATAACAACACGCCAGATTTGTTTCTTACCAGCTAAGAAAAAAATGCCCTCATTTTCAATGTTTGTTTTTACTCACTGGCACCATTTTCAATTATAATTACATTAAATAATATTTTGAATAATTGAAATGTTGATTCTTAACTACACAAAATTTTTTGGTTTTGTTATAGTATGAAAGTACTGAAGATTGACTTTGGTTATCAAAAAAATCTCTAAGTATAATATAACAATTGTAATATCCATTTTAAATCTGTCTTGGATTGAGTTGGCCCCATTGTGTAGTGGTTAAAGGAGTAAGATCCCACATGGCTAGTCCAATCAAAATCAAATCCCAGTCCCAGCAGCTCGAAAATACACACCAGGTGAATGTCCGTACATGCCCCACGCTGAAACAGGTTAGAGAAATGGAGAAAGAATTGGGGTGCAAACACGCCCCACTGGGGGATGCTTTCACTCTCTTGCCCTCTCTGCCTGTCTTCCCCGAGTGAGCGCATATGTCCTTTGGCAATTAAAAAACATATGACTTGGATTATATATATTCCAAACAGTTTTCATTGTAAAGGACCCTTCTGCAGGCATAAACAAGCATGTTGAAAATTCAGCACATCATTTATAACAAAGACGATTGTAATCAATTGACTGGCAGTCAATTAAAAAAAAGCATATATTGAGTACTGGAAAAGTCATGATAAATATTTACATAGAGAAATATGTCATGACTTTTCCAATGACCAAATATATTATTAATACACTAGAACTCACTATGAAAAACTTAGGATCGATGTGATTTATTCTTAACAAGGCAGAAAAGAATGTATAGTAAAGAGAAAGTTTCCATAAAGTGAATGAATTGGGCAAAATAGACCTTTTTAAAGAGATTCCCTCCTTCCTTCAAAAATAAATAAATAAAAGGAAAGTAAAAGGAAAAGTAGAACCTATTCTGAGCATCTCTTCTCAACTCTACTTTCAAGAGCTAAAAATTGACCACTTGGGAAACATACCATAGAAATCAGCAAATGGAACAAATCCGGTCTTTTTTTATTTTCCCAGAGAGACAATTTGCTAACAATTATATATGTCACAAATGTTTCCTACAGTTAGAGACCCTTATTCTAGTGAAAACGGTCAAGAATTTGGCACTTGAAATTTTAAAAAGGACTTGAAACAAAAATCAAGTACAATTTTGTTTTTTAAAGAACAAGTCTTAGATTTATATTTTCCTTTTGTTATAGTATGATTCAATAATGTCTCGCCATTCACTAAATATTATTAAAGACTCTGATTGAGAATGGTTCTTTTTTTTGGTATTTCAGACAATTGATTTTTAATATTTTCTTTTAAAAATACAAAAAATGAACTCTGTAGCTTAATATGACTCAGGAAAAGAAGAAAACATGGAATTTGGGAATGAAAGGAAAGTGCATCCTTGCTTAGGTCAGCACATCCCCACACTCCCAGTACCCATAAAGCAAGACTTTCATTCCATGACACAGAAGAGCCTTAAATGGCAGCACAGAATGGTTCTTAAATACAATGTTTTAGTTCAGTTCATCTCAAATATTAAAATTCCTCAATATTACACAAAGAACTTGTTTAATTACAAATTCCTCAGCCTCATCTGATAATTTCTGATTCAGGAGGATTGGGAGAGGCTCAAGAATTTTTGCATTTTGGGCAAATTTCTGGAAGACTCATAGGCTCCTAGTCCAGATATTACACCTTGAAAACCATTCAATTGTGAAGTATACTTTTTGATAAGCAAGAAAATTTACCCTAAATGTTGGATCATCAGAAAAGTCATGACACATTTTTCTATGTTTTTCTATACAAAAATGTATAGAAAATGACCCAATAATTTAAACATTTCAACTTTCTGATGAAAATTATTCTGAAAGAGTGATCTACATTCATACTTAAAAATTTCTTACCATGTATAATTTAATGTTTCTTTAATAAGTTGTCTCTCTGGGTCATTAAGTCATCATTTAAATATCAATTCTCATTTTTAGCAGTAGTTCAAAATCTAGCCTTGTCCTCACCCCCCCTTCCTCCACACACATAGTTACACATGTACAGAACATACCATTTCTAGATCTCATTTTATTTGAAAACTAAATTACTTCATGGAATGAATAGATAAAATACCACAAAATATCAGCAGACTAAAAAAGTGTCCATCACTTACTTATAAAGGATATGCATTTGTTTATTCAGTTATTAATATTTATTAAGTACCTACTATGTGTCAAGCATTATGCACTGGGAATAAAATACTGAATCAAAACAGACATAGAGTCCGTCCTAATGGATCTGTGTCTACTGGGGCATAAAGATATTAATTAAATAATTATGTTAGTGAATATATTATTCTAAATTCAATAATTTATTCAAGATAAAGAAACAGAATTGTGAGGACATATTATGAAAAATAACTGACCTACATTTGAGACTAATGATATAGTCTGTAAGTAAATTATAATCTTGTACTAAAATCTAGATGATTAACAGGAATTACCTAGATAAGAGAACAGACTCCTTCAAGGAGGAAGCAGTACTCAGGGCCTGGGATGAGTAAGAGGGTGTTGGGATGTTGGAGGATGTTGGGTTGAAAGGAGATAGTATAGCCTTGATAATAAAAAAGGAATAAGGAGGGAAAGTAAGGCTAAATAACTTATGGTAAGATTTTCACAATGGTAAGAATTTTAACCAGCCTAAGAATAATAGAAGGGCATAAATAGGTTATACAAAGTGGGGAGACTGGGACCCAGAAAGTGGCATAGAGGTTAAGGCAGCTGAGTCCCACATGGCTGACTTTCCAGTTCAAGTCCCCTGCAGCTTGAAAAAAATCACACCGGTACATGTGCATGAGTGTCTAAAATTCCAAGAGAGTAGAAAAGGGATTGTGTCATGGTCATCTCCCTATCTCCCCTCAGGGTAATTTTTCACTTTCTGTTTATCTGTCTGGTGAGTGCATGCTCCCCACAATAAAAACTTAAAACAATAAAAAAGTGAGGATACTAACAGATTTGTTTAAAAGATCATACTCTAGTTGCTTTAGGTATATTGGATTAAATAAAATAGATTATTACATTAATTTAATTATTTTTATTCTTTTAGTGTAGCTTTCAGAAAAATCATTTTTTTAAGAGAGATTTTGGTATAGGGCATATGAGCTTACCAGAGAGACAGAAAGAGACAGAGACAGAAAGTGAGAAATCACTGCCCCCCCCCCGGGGGGGTGGGATGGAAACACTATAATCCCTTTTCCTCCATTCTCCTCTTGGTTTTTTTAGGCAACCACACATGTGTCCAGCATGAGTTTTAACCCACCCAGTCTGGGACTCAAACCATGGTTGACTATGTAGGAGCCCAGCAACATAACCATTAACCATCTTCTGGTCCCAGCTTTTAGAAAATTTTAATTGTATGCGTGGCCCTCATATTTTTCATGAAAAGTGTTTTCTGAACTTTATTTTTTCTGAGCTTTATTTTTCCCTACTGCTTCAGACTAAGCATTTGGAAAGGCCCATTGGCAGGGAAGCAGAATGCTTTTCTTCTCAGGGAAAGTTTTTATTAAATTCTAAATGTTTCTAAATACCTAGACATTGAATATTAATGATGATGATAAAAAATGAAGATACCAAAAGCCATAACCACAAGACACTTTACAAATCTGTTAGGAAAAAGGCAAGGAACACAATTAGAATTTATCTTCATAGGCAATTCATTTTAACTACTGTACTGTGACAATGTGCGAACTCATTGAAAAATAACCAGTAATGATGAGTGTACTGACATAATCATGTCAAACCCTAACTTATTTTGAAATTGTGAATCACACCATAGAAACTCAAACACATATTTCAGAACCCAGGCTCAGATATTTAGCCCAAAGCAGTAGAAAAAAATAACACTGTAGATAGTACTACATCGGAAGCCATAATTTCACGTTCTCTAGTGGTCATGTTAAGAAGAGTTTAAAATATGACACTGCCTTAATATTTTATCTAAACCAGTAAATGTAAATCTTATTCCAACCTCTGATCAATATATAATTACTAATAACATACTTCTCTTTTCTTGAACTATCTCTGAAATATAGTGTCTATCTTCTTTTTTAAAAAAGAGAGATTTTTGCTATAAGGCCACGTGTGCTTGTGAAAGAGACAGAGACAGAGAGTGAGAAATCACCCCTTGTGGGGGGTGGGGGGGAATGGTCATGCTGCAATCCCTTCTCCTCCATTCTCCTCTCAGGATCTTGGGCACACATTCACACCCACCCAGGGAGAGTTTTAGGCTGCGGGGTTGGAACTCAAACCGCGGTCAACTCTATGGGAGTCCAGTGACATAACCATTATGCTATCTGCTGGTCCCATTGTTTTTCTTCTTCTCATAGTACATCTCGATTTAGATTTTCTACACTTTTAGTACTCAGTAGCCATATATGGCTGCTGTATTGTACACTACAGTCCTAGGTAGTTTGAGGATCTTGTTCAGTTTTCAATATTAGCAATTTGATAAGCTTGCAAAAGTCACTTTACCTTTAACCTTTATGTTTTATTTGGTCATCTATGAAGTAGGCATAATATTCATTCTAACTCAATAAGCTATAAGAATAGAATAACAAATTCTAAAGTAATTCAATATATTTTACATTATGAGGAATGATGTCAATTTTCTTTTATCTTCATATTTATCCCCTCAAAATTAAACCACCAAGAATTACTATTACTACAACTAATACTACTACTATTCCTGCTACTATTTGTACTGTGATGGCTTTAAAAATACACTATGTACTGCTAAATTTTCTTTAAATGAAATTAGAACTCACACAAATTTCTCTCATGAATGGAGTTATTATCCAGTATTTCAAAAAGAACATGCACAGGAATTATAATAAATTAAAAAGATTTTAACGATGTTTTGTGTAAATATTGGCCAGATGCCTTGGCTATGAGTACCATGAGCATTTTCATTATCTAGAAAATTGGAAATAACACAGATGATGAACAAGGAAGCAATGAAAATAGTTCAGAATTTTAATGAATATTTAAATACTCTGTAAGTTCAAATCACAATGACATATAACAAATAATGCTACACCAGCAACTCTACATTTCTAGTTCATATAACTTCAGAAAAGTCAGTGAATTTATTAAATATGATGTTCAGCACTTTCTTTTTCCAGATGCCTTTATGACACTCATTCAATAAAGATATCTTTAATTCTTTATTGTATGCATCATAAGCAATTTTTTTTTTTTTTTGGAGAGGTTTTCGCTATAGGGCACATGCGCTCGCCAGACAGGCAGAGAGAGACATAGCGACAGAAAGCGAGAAATCACCCCCTGGGGGGATGGTCACGCCGCAATCCCTTCTCCTCCATTCTCCTCTCGGGATCTTGGGCACACACGCACACGCACCCAGCATGAGTTCTAAGCCACCGGGTCCGCGACGCGAACCATGGTCAACTACGTGGGACTCCAGTGACATAGCCATTACGCTAACTGCTCGTTCCCAGCAAAATTTTAAAATGAGGTTTGACTTGTTCACTACAATTCAAATTTGCCATTATAACTAGTATTTTATATGATGAAAGATCAAGTATTCTCTCAATAGTATTCTTGAACTCAGTTCTCAAACTCAATCCTTACTACACACTGAGTTATGCTAAGACTGTTATAACACCTTTCTGTTTTTTGTTTGTTTGTTTTAATCTGTTAAAAATGTCAAAGTCAAATTGTCTCAGATAAAGCCATCCTACAATTGATCAGGCAACAGGTAGTTGACCCTCAACCAAGGACATGAGTGAACCAGTCAAGTTGAACAATGCTAGCACACTGACTTCAATGAACTGCAGAGACATAAACAAACAGCTGAGATTAACCAAATTTATCCAAGTCCAGTTCAATCAGCAATATCCTGTAGATTCAACGATAAATAAATGATTTTTCTTTGTTTGTTTTGCAGCATCGTTATGAAAACTGGGTAAGTTTTCCTCTACAACATACAGAGAAAGCCAGAGGGTAAAATAATTGAGTGAAAATGTATTACTATTAATTAATTAGGATAGAAATACCATAGTTAAGAAAGTACCAAAAGGACAAATCAGTTTTGTCAATAGCGATGGAGTTGTAGACAATGAGTGAGAACTAACCATTAGAATAAGAATGAAAAAACTGAATACTGCCTCGTTTTGAAAAAGTATGTTTTCCTGTCCCCATTTACTATGTCAACTATGAACAATCTGTTTGGCTTCAAACACTTCTTTACAAAAATCCATCTTGGGGAAGCAGCAGTTAGCGTAATGGCTATATCGCTGGACTCCCACATAGTCGACCCTGGTTCGCGTCCCGGACCCGGCGGCTTAGAACTCACACCAGGCGCGTGTGCATGCATGCCCAAGATCCCGAGAGGAGAATGGAGGAGAAGGGATTGCGGTGTGATCATCCCCCCTGGGGGGTGATTTCTCGCTTTCTGTCTCTACATCTCTCTCTGTCTGTCTGGTGAGCTCATGTGCCCTGTAGCAAAAGCCTCTCAAAAAAAAAAAAAAAATCCATCTTCTGAAAAAGCAAAATATCAAAGGCATTGGTCTCTAACCATATAAGATCTGAAAGGTCACAAATCCAGGAATGACAGTCTTTTTAATAGATAGTGAAGTTCTCATTTCAGTTATCTTTTCACATACACTCTACTCCTTGTGACCATGGTCATCTTCCGAGCTTTTGTCCTGCTTTATATCCGCCTACCAATGTTTCCTGGTTACTCCTTGTCAACGTCTGCATCAAAAATTCTGTTCTAAAATTATACCTTCCCCTGATTTCCTTGCATTGTTTTCCTTGGAAATGCAACTTTTCAAAAAACAGAAAGTGAGATAAGACTTAGATATTCTGAATGATATATTTACTTTAATATTCAAGATGGTTTTATTTCACTGTGAAAACTCAAACTCCAAGAATATTAAACATAATGCTAGAAACAGTTAAAATTATCCTCCCTTTTTTTCCTCTCTCTCAACTATACTTTGGAACATATTCTCACAGTTGTCATTATCATCATTATTTTCATTATTCATGAAATGTTGTTGAACAGCATACTCAAGATGAAGCCAAGGGAACCCAATGCCAGTTTTGGTCCTGTGATCAACTTGAAATGGCTTACTTGTTTTGGTCCTGACTGAGAGAGATTAACAACTTAAGAAAAAATGCAGTTGATCAATCTGCTTAAAAATATATTCCGATAGAAATTTGTTATTTATGACACTTCGTATCCCTTAAAGTATTTTTTTTCTAGTCTAACAACATTATTTTCCTAAGTAGACACCCTTTCCCAGCAATGTCTAAGCATGCAATACCACTGGGATTTCATCAACTGCACGCATTTAACTATAGTAAGCATGCCAAAGGAACACTTTATTTCAGGAAGAAAAAAGATTAAAAGCAAAAATAATGATATCTGGTCTTAATTTCTCTACATAAGTATCATTCCAAAGATAATTTTGGTGATTATAACATGGCATGAGCAATATATCAAAACTATTTTGACATACAGAAAAATCTGGCTTTATATTATTTATCTTAATCTATGACACATGAATTTTTACCTGAGGGACATGGGTCACCAAGATGCTCATGGATAGAATTTAGTTTGTCCAGAAACTTGAATGAATATAATTATATCCTTTTTATCCCCCCACTAACCTATAACTAACTTGACTTTTCTTTCAACTATCAATACAGGCAACAAACTCTTAAACTAGCAGAGCCACAAAAAGAAATCACAGATATTTTTAAATTACATTTAGGTTACACAGTTCAAATATTATACGCATTCCCAACTACTTCAAAATTATGGTAATAATTAGGTAATAATAGACCTTATTACTAAATATATTGAAGAAGTATACACAAGTTTGTTTTTATGATAGTTTAAGAATTGTATTTAACATAAAAGTTTTCCTTAACCTTAGGTATGTTATGCTTTTAATAACATTATTCAGAAAATGGATAGATAGGTTTCACCTATCATGGTAAATATTTTTAAGAACATCTGCTCACCGGAAATATACTCACCAACAGAAAATGCTGTTGAACTTAAGACAGACAAAAATAGCATCACTTTTATAAGAATGAAATTTGATGAGACACTGAGTGAAAACTTTGTGTGGGCAGCCCTAAGAAAAACTAAAATAAGCAATATTTGAGACAGTTCTCCTCTTTGAGTTAAATGCCCTTATTCTGCCTTGTGCTGAAGTTCCCAAGGATCCTCCCGACTGCAAACAGTTTTCCTTTTTTTCTGGCAGTTCTAAAATGTTGAGAATTTTTCCTATATTCTATTAAAATGAGGTCTCTGCTAAAAGTATAAGGAGTGTTATAATAAAAGTTATAATAACTATGTTAATATTCAATACCTCACTGGAAAATTACTTGCATATTAATAGTAGCTTTATGGGGATGGTGACTCAATTGCAAAAAATTCTGTAATGTGAGGAAAATAAAGCAGGCATCATCTATAACAAGGAGTCCATAATTCAAGCCTTCCTGTGTAGGTGCACTTGCAAAAATTCTGAAAAAGTTCAAGTTCACAATTATGTACAGACAGACTACATTTTAGAACCCAACTCCCAGGTTTCTGTTGGTCTAGATGTCTTTGGCCTTTCCTGTTGCTATAGCAAAATACCTTAGACTGGCTCTATTATAATTAAGAGATAGTTATTTCTCACAGTTCTGCATGATGGGGAGTCCCAAATCAAGGCACTGGCAGATGTGATGTCCAGTAAGGGCCCTTCTGCATTGAGGACATCTTCTTCATGTCCTCACATGGCAGAAGGGCAAAAGGGACAAACTGGCCCCCCTAAAGCCCTTTTATAAGTTCACTGTTTCTATCCATGAAGGTGGAGCCCTCATGGCCTAATCATCTCCCAAGGGCTTGCTCCTCGTCTTAATTCCGTAACCTTGGGGTTAAGTTCTAATATGTGAGTTTTGGAGGGACTTACATTCAAGACACAACACTAAGTAAATAAAATCTACTCCTTTGCTGAATTTTAAAATGATAAAATTCACAACTAAAATTTTCTTCACCACACCTATGAGAGGCCCTTTGAAAGCAGATTTGTTTAAGTCAGTATTCCAAATTTAAGGTGCTTTCTCAAGCTCAGAATACCTGTATAGGTATTCAATTTAATTTAGCTGGTCCTATTTTATATCCCTATTCATAGAATTGAATATTAGCACTAACATACATTTATTTCTGATGAGACTAGCAGCATATGATAGAACATATGACAAAATAGCAAATGAGTCAGCCAAGTTTTTATGGGTTTTTTTTGGTTTGGGTTTTGGGTGTTTCCGTTTGTTTACCCTCCATTCCTCTATAATCTACGGCATTCAGTTGACTAGGAAAGAGATAATTTTAAAACAAAATTTTAACTTGAAATTGTATTAGATAAAAAGAAAAGTATTCACATTTTTCTGTACTAAGGATCACATGGAAATGGAGGTGTGTTCAGGCACTTCCTAAATTTTTATATTTAACTTCCTTTAGACTCAGAGCAAGAACACAGGGTGCCCACGTCCATTTCAGTCTGTTAGCACATTCATAAAGAAGGGAAGAAAAGATTGAAGTTACAATTAGTATAATTCCAATTATGTGGGATGCTTAAATAAGATTAGCAAGAATTGAAATGCTGGGAAGCAAACAATATCCCACATAACAGAGTTAAGAAAAGTCTTGGCATCAGAGATTTAAAGATATATATTTCTTCCCAACACAATTATATCAAGAATATTAAAGTTTAATATGTACTACAGAGTAAACTTAGACTGACTTTCTTTTGTCAAGGCATAGATGTTTCAATCTTTTCAAACTGAAGAACTTAAAGGAGCAAAACAAATATCCCTGAATCATGAGGGTTCACACATATCCTAACACACTCTGCAATTAATACTGCAATATCATCTGTAAGAGAAACATATCACTATTGTATCTGGTCATATCCAGAGCCCTTCTACTTACAGGCCACCTTATCATGAAGTTTTACATACACCCAGAACTAATAGACCACAGAGAAGAATATATGTTATATAAATCTAAACTTAACAGATAGGTAAATATCAGTGTGAACAGTAAGGTCTGAAAAATACAAATTGACGTGACTGACTTCTATGAGAAAAAAAAAAGTATTCACTTCACTTGGCTCTTTCACAAAATTTCCGTTCTTCCCTTCCCCAAATATATTTATCTGCCAAGTTGTATTTATCTAAAAGCTTTTGGGCTATTTAAATGAGATTACAGTTAAAACTACTTACAAGGTCACAGGACAAGTTCTCAGATTTTGGCAAGACTGCTGCCATTTGTTCAATTAACTTACTGATGATCTGAAAGTAAATCTGGTATTGAGGAGGAAAAGTTACATAATGTTCATCTATGTGACAAGCATCTAAACGGAATGTGTTTGTCCTGAGAAACCAGAAAGTCAAAGTAATGACGGAATACAGGCCTCACTTGGGGGTACGATGGGTTTGGGGGTTAAACAACTCAGCAATTTTAAGTTGGCTGAAACCATAGATATTTCAGATATACATAGTCTTAGTTTGAAAAAGAACAGGGGTAGGATTGAGAATAAGTATCTCCCCTCCATGAATTTTGTACCTTTGTTCCTTGCTTATTACACCCAGTCCTACAGGCATTTAAGCATTTTTGACCATTTCAACCACACTTGATGTTAGTTAGAATGCATAGTGACAGAGACCTGGTATTTTTCTAAATTTGGTTTACAGTCCACATTCTGTAGTCAGAAGTACTTGCAAAACTTGGGAAAAAATGGATTTTCAGACCTTATGAGATAGATGCTCAGAGTGAGTCCTGATAATCTGCATATATAACACGTATTGTGGGTAATTCTGATGCATTTGAAAGTATATTTATGTATTTGTCGCCAAACACGACTATCAACTGATTAAATAAACCCATAAGGTAAATGGAGACTTAAGCAATGATTTGAGTGTTATCTAGTACTTTGGGGATTTCCCTCAAACTAAAAGAGAAACAAGGTGGAAAGAAACACAGTAAATGGATGTGAATACCTGATATAGTGTGTATGAAAGAGTAGAGTCTGAGGAAGGACATTTAGAAGGAAAATAGAGAGGCAAAGCATTAATGGGACAAAGAAATGTGGTATTATCTGTCGAAGATAATTTTATAGTTCTAACAAATAAACAAGGGAAAAATGTTCACAAATTGGAATATTCACTATATAAGCTAAATATTGTGATCAAATGTATAAAAAAAGAAATAAAAAATAAGAAAGAATTTCTGCATGTACATTGACCCATTTGTGCAATTTACCATGTTTCTTTTCCTAATGGAATATATTGAAATAACTTCAAATGATGTTATATGGAAATATTAAATTTATTCTGGTAATAGGTAATAATTATTCTCACAGGTAAATTAAAAACAAATGACAATTGGGGCCAGCAGTTAGCATAATGGCTATGTCGCTGGACTCCCATGTAGTCAACCGTGGTTCGCGTCCTGGACCTGGTGGCTTAAAACTCACACCAGGCACGTGTGCGTGCGTGCCCAAGATCCTGAGAGGAGAATGGAGGAGAAGGGATTGCGGAGTGGCCATTCTCCCTGGGGGATGATTTCTCACTTTCTTTCTCTCTGTCTCTGGCAAGCGCACGCGCCCTATAGAAAAACCTCTTAAAAAAAAAATGACATTTGAGTTTCTTAATTTATATGAACTTACATTTCTTAATTTATGGTCCTCACTATTATATTTGTTTTCTTAATCAGAATGCTGCTAAATTAACAAAATACTTAATATAAAAAATTCAGGTTATATTAAATGATATACTCTTAAAATATGGGCACAATATAGGATATAAGTTTCATACTATTCCACAGAAAGCATGGGGTTGTGATATTCCCCTTAAGAACAGAGTCATCTTTTGAATCAACCTGATCAAAGAAATATTTAGGGAGTTGGAATAATAATAAGACTGACATTAGACTTTTGATTGTGGAAACACCTAAAATTTATATTTTATAAGTTGAGATATTTCTTCTGTGAGAGGAAATTTTGTTTTTCAGTCTTGAATTCGCTTTTGTTTTTATGTAATATACAACTCTCTTGGGCCCAGCAAAGCCTTACTCAATAGATACTCTCTGTTAGCCCATTTATTACTGCAATGTTTATGATATGAAGACATATTTTGGTTCTAACAAAACCATAGTGTAGGCTCAATAGCTAAAGTGGCAGAGCAGAATGGCTCACCAAGGTATAGTTTTTGAGAAAATATTGCTGCAGAATGTTCAGCTAGGGAAAAAGAGATTGTTTTATGTTAGTTGAACATTGATTATAGTACTTTGGGGGATTGTTGGATGGTGTTTTGATATTTGAGGCTTCTATGAATGTGGCAGAAGTTTTTTTCTGTGTTTTCTAGGAATAGAAGTCTACTTTTAGGGTGACAGATTCTAAGAAGGGGTGAATATTCAGCTTTTCTTAATCACTAGTTCTAGGTCCTAGTCTTACCAACTTTCACCCTTTCTACGTAGGTAGAATACGAAGATAAATGAGATTATCAACACATTGAATGATATAATCAAGAAAGTGGAGGATTTGAATACGATAAAGCTCAAATGATATTAATACAAGAGTCTAACATACACAAGAAAGACAAGTATTTATATACATTACTAAAATAAAGTCCTGGTTCTTTCAGGGTATTCTCCTAGCTAACCACTTTAGTCAGGTCAAAATATAAAACAATGTTTTCCAAAATGAGGCCTTGGATTACTGATACAAAATCAGAGAACTTGTGTAAAGTGGTATTTTTAGTTACAAATATATTCCTCCGTGTCTCTCATCTGTGCTTTCTTGTGTTCTCATTATTTTCAGGTAGATTCTCTTCTGGGATGCCCATGGACAATTCCAAGTTCCCAAGGTTCTCACACTTAGCAAACATGGACTCCTCTGGAGCTTTACTAAGATTATATATTAATGTCCAGACTTGGGTCACATTGCTGGTTCCTGTATCCGTCACTGTGGAAGGCAATGAAATATGCAATTTGACTAATCATTTGCTTAACTATTGATAGCATCAAAAGCTGAGGTCAGTCTCATCCAAACCTTAGGAACTAAGCATATGGGAAGGGCAGTTACACTAAAACCACACTGCAACTACCAGTAAATGGGAAAATGGATACTAGTCTGAAAAAAAAAAAAGGCATACCTTTCATAAGATACTTTCTATGTGTTCATATACTTATTATATGAATGAAAGTGAAAGCCCCCACAATGCGCTCTTAAAATTCATTATTCTTACAATTTTTGTCCTTGCTCTGTCTTCCTTTATCTCATTTATTTCTATACCACACTAACTTTTATTTTTGCCCTGTGAAGTTTGAATTTCAAACTACCATATTCAAATGTAACATTAAGATGGCGTCATAGAGGGGCGGTTTGTGGCACAGCAGAAATGTAACTGGACCCACACAGGAAAGATTTATGTCCAAGGGCCTTCTTGAGCATGCTGGTTGGACATATGTGGGCATGCCATGACCCAAGTTGGGTGAGACTTGGGGTGGATCATAGGGTTGGGATCCTGCTGGGGGTTCCCATCTTTCTACTTCTGACTCTGTCCCTGTTTCTCTCTCTTTCTCTGTGTCTTACGGAGGAAATCAATTTTTTTTTTTTTTTAAGATAGCGTCCTAAGAAGCAAACCAAAAGCACACAATAAACCACTGAGAATGTCACATTGAGTTTGGATTCCATTCAGCTGCTGAAACAAAGATCTAAAATAACAGTTGGTTAAACAAGATAAACTGTTGTTTTCTTTTATTATGGAAGACTTGAAGGAGGCATACCAGGATTGGTATGGCAAATACCGATATACTTGTTTTAGTCTACTTCTAGCTAACTGTACCACAATGATTAACAAGTGGTTTTCATTCTCAAGGTTATCTCTATCAAAATAGAGCAGAAGCGGTATTATGTTCACTACAAGCAGAAAGAAGGAAAAATACAGAAGGACAAACAGAGCACAACTTCCTGTCAATTTCCTCCTTTTACAAACTTTTCTTGGAATCTCTACTAAGTTACTTCTGCCTACATTTCATTAGTTTTTATCTGTAGGAGAGACTGGGGATTTCAGCTTTGTTTTGTTTTGTTTGATAAAGTCACATTGCTTTCCTTCCTTACCTCCACAATCCATGGAACTGTTAGTAGGGAAGAAAAAAAGAACCAATATTAAGTAGACGACTTCTTCACCACCAAACAAACAAACAAACAAAAAAAGAAAAAGATCAAGGTGATAAAATTAGAATAAGACTCTTAAAATATAACTTTATTTATTTGTTGATATATGTGTATGCATTATAAGATTAAAAAGACAAACTTGAAATGATAAAGATATTTTACAGAATAGGATTCTTTATTCCCAACACTTATCACTGTAACCAAGAATTGCTTTTAATTTTAGCAAAGGCTAAATACAAGCTTGTTTGTGCTTTTGTTTTGTTGTTGGGTTTATTCTATTTCTTTGTAAATAGTGTATTGAATATAATCAATTACCAAAATTAATAAAATTAGCAAACAATTCTCAAAATTTCTGGTCCAAGCATCCCTTTATTTCTCTTTAAAGATTTAGCTTACTGATAGTTATCATATTAGAAATAAAATTGAGAATTCTTGAAATATGTTTTGATTCACTTAAAATAACAATAAAAAATACACTGTAAAAAAAAAAGTGGATTTATAGATGACATTTCCCATACATGTATTTCTGGAATATTTGAATTCTTGTAGTATTTTGATAAACAAGAAGCAAAATAAAGAGTGTAAATGTGAATTATATGAGAGTGAGTAGGTAAATCTATAAAGTCTCATCACACTGGAACACAAATTATATCATCTTAAGTTGATCATATATTGACTGTTCTTCCATTATTCCCTTTTTTTTTTTTTTTTTTGGAGAGGTTTTTGCTATAGGGTGCATGTGCTCACCAGACAGAGACAGACAGACAGAAAACGAGAAATCACCCCCCCAGGGGGGATGGCCACGCCGCAATCCCTTCTCCTCCATTCTCCTCTCAGGATCTTGGGCATGCATGCACATGCGCCTGGCATGAGTTTTAAGCCACCGGGTCTGGGACGCGAACCGCGGTCGACCATGTGGGAGTCCAGCGACATAGCCATTACACTAACTGCTGGTCCCCCATTATTCCCTTTTTGTTCACCCTTATTACCTTCTCTCGTGCTCAGTGAAAAATAAATTTAAGCTAAATTCTTTTCGTTATTCATTATAGTGATTAAATAGTATACAACAAACTTATTATTATCCTTAATTAGAGATGATGCATAAAAGTTTAAGGTTGTATGTTGGCAAAAAGCTCAATTCTTGGAATCAGTAAACACATGAGTATCTATTAACATGCTGTACTATTCTGGGAAGGTATACTTTACCACTCTATTTTTCAGAGACATCCATTTTAAAAATAGATGTGTTCTGTATTACTAGTCTGACAATGCCTCTTCAATTTAAATATATTACAATTCATAGGGACATCCAGTAAAATGCATGTTCTTGAGCTTCATCCTCAAATATTTCACTTTAAGTAGTCCACAGTGAGCTAAGGAATTTGCATTTTACTAGATGCCAGCAGGTGATTTTGATAAAGGTATTAAAGATATTACATCTTGACAACACTACTAAGGTGTCTTCCAGTTCTTTCAACTTAATTAGACACAGAATTTGATTTTCACTTGTAAAATATTTTGACATTTAAAGCCAGTGCATAAGCAAAACTTTCACATTTCTAGTTACATAGACATGAAGATATCTTTTCTTAGTAAGTATACTGAAGTCTATTTTTCTTCCAACAATGAAATTTTCCTCTTTGTCTCTCTTCCTTCTCCTTTTTCCCTCTCTTATTGTACTGCTTTAGGTGAATTTTCATATGCTAAATGTCCAAATGATGAGTTCTATGTGGTTAATCTCACTTATGTACCCTCAAGACTCTGCAAAGGTTAAGATCAAACTCTAGAATAACTTTTTCTTTTTTATCATGTGTATTATTCATTTCCATTTTTATAATTTACACACAATGACTGTAAACATTTACGAGGTTCAGTGTAACTTTTTAAAGCTTTATTTTGTTTACTGAGAGAAAGAGAGGAAAAGAGAGATACATGCCTCTGATAAGATCTCACTATACCATGATCACCCTATCCCCAGCCTCTCAGCCCGTCAGGATCAGAGGCTCATTCATGAGTATGTTTGTCTTGCATGTTCAGGTTGACCTGAGAGCCAAACCTGGGGCCTTTCTGTACTTCCAGATCATATGATAATTCTATTTTTAGTTTTTTGATAAGCATCCATACCTTTTATAGTAATATCTGTATTTACATTCATACCAACAGTGTATAAGAATTCTACATTCTATCTTTTTTTTTAAGATTTTTGCCTTAGGATGCATGTGCTCAACAGATACAATGAGAAATAAAGTGAGACATTACCTCCAAGGTGGATGGGCACTCTACAATCCCTTCGCCTCCATTCCTCTCCAGGGATTTTGGACAAATATAAACACATGCCTGGCGTGATTTTCAAGATGCTGGGTTTGGAATTCAAACTACAGTGGGTCATGCCAGAGTCCAGCACCTTAACCACTACACAACCAGCTTGCCCTAAATTCTACATTCTTCACAGTCTCACAAGCATGTGTTATCTTTTTAAAATTGCCCATTATAACTTGGGAGAGATGATTTCTCATTTTTGGTTTTGATTTGCACTCCCCAATGATCAGTGATGTTGAACACTTTTCCACATACCTGTTGGCCATCCATATTTCTTTGTTTGAGAAATATATGTTCATGTCATTAGACAATTTTTTAATTAGATTATTTGTTGTTTTTGCTATTGTGTTGTTAGAGCTCTTTACCTATACTATTGTAGATTTTAATCCATTACCAAATGTGGTTTGTAAATATTTTCTCCCATTCCATAAGCTGTCTCTTCATTCTGATGTTTCCTTTACTTTACAGAGCTATTTATAATAGATGTAGTCTATTATGGCTTTGGTTGCCCATGGTTTTAGGGACTTGTCCAAAAAATTCCTGGCCCAGACAAAATGTCATGAAGTTTTTCCCTTATGTTATCTTCTAATATCTTCACAGTTTGGGTCTTGCAATTAAGTCTTTAATCCTTTCTGAGTTGATCTTTATAACTGGTAAGAGTTAAGGGCTATGAGGATTAGTTGTGGATGTCAACTTGACTGGACTAAGGAATACATAGAAAAAAGCATTACTCTGAGTGTATCCATAGGGGTATTTCCAAAAGGGATTGACATGAGAATCTAAGTAGACTAAATGTGGAAGACCTACTCTCATTGTGAGCAGTCATAATCTGACCATCAAAGGCCTGGAGATAATAAATAAATAAGAAGAATGGGTCTTTTCTGAGACAGAGCATGATAGTCTTCTTCTGTTGTGTTATACATCAGAACTCAATGATCATTAGCCTTTGGACTCCAGGATATACACAAGTGGTATCTGAGTTTCTCAGGCTTTCAGTCTTGAATGGTGAGTTAGTTACATCATTGATTATCCTGCCTCTAAGGCCTTTGGACTCCAACTAATCCATACCCTTAGAATTCCAGAATCTCTAACCTACTGTGGAACTTCTTAGCTGCCATAATCACCTGAGCTGATTTCCTCAATAAATCCTCTCTTATTACCTTTTCAAACCTATTGAACCCTAGAGAATTCTGAAAAATGCACGTGTATATTCAGTTTTTCCAGCACCATTTAATAGATTTTATTTTCCTATTACATGTTCTTAGTGCCTTCGCCAGAAATTAGTTGATGAAGGGGGCAGCACGTGGCATAGTAATTAAGGCACTGGACTCCCTCATGGTCGACTTGGTTCAAGTTCCAGACCTGGTAGCTTACCTGTGTGTACGTATGTATGTATGTGTGTGTGCCTGTGTGTGTGTGTGTGTATGTGTGTGTGTGTGTGTTTATATGTGTATATATATGTGTGTGTGTGTGTGTGTGTGTGTATATATATATATATATAAACTTCTCTCTCTGGTCCAATTTTATATAATAATAATAAATAAAATTAAAATAAATCATTCTTTTAAAAAACTAGTTGATGAAAAGAGTCTTGTCAATAAATGGTGCTGGGGAGCCAGCAGATGGTGTAACGGTTACATCATTGAACTTCTATGCAATTGACCATAGGTCAAGTCCTGGACTCACCGGCATAAAACTCATGCTGGGCTCATGTGTGCGTGTGTGCCCAAAATCCTGAGAGGAAACTAGAGGAGAAAGAACTGCAGTGTGGCCATCCCCCCAGGGGATGACTTCTCACTTTCTGTCTCTCTGCCTCTGTCTCTCAGACAAGTGCACACAACCATATAACAAAAATCTCTCTCCAGAATAAATGGTGTTAGGGACCAGCAGTTAGTGTAATGGCTATGTCACTGGACTTCCATGTAGTCGATCAGGGTTCAAGGCCCGGACCCAGTGTCTTAAACTCATGCCAGGCACATGTGTGTGTGTGCCCAAATCCTGAGAGGAGAATGGAGGAGAAGGGATTGCGGCGTGGCCACCCCCCCGGAGGGTGATTTCTCACTTTCTGTCTCTCTGTCTCTCTCTGATTTCCTGACTTCCAGTACTATGTCAAATAAATGTGTGAGTGGACATTCTTTATCTCATTCAAGATTGTAAAGGAAAAGCTTCCAACTTTTCTCTGTTCAGTATGTGTTGGTCATAGGTTTGCCAGATATGGCCTTTATTGTGTGGAGATACATTCCTTTTATACCTAATTTTGTTTTATCATGAAGGATATCAGACTTTATAAAATGCTTTTTCTGTATCTGTTCAGATAATAATGTAAGATGTTTGTCTTTCACCCTATTAAGGTGACACATCACATTTAAAGATTTGCAATGTGTTGAGCCATCCCTGCAACCCTGGGACAAACCCCAGGTGGTCACAGTGACAACTGTTTATGTGCCTTTGGCTTCAGTACGCTAGTATTGTGTTGAGGATTACTGCATCTATGTTTATCAGGGGTATTGGTCTGAAGTTTTTGTTATCATTGTTGTGCCTTTATATCCTTGTTTTGGTATCAGGGTAAAGCTGGCTTTGTAGAATGTATTTGGGTAAGTTTCTTCCACTTAAGTATTTTGAAACAGTTTGAGAATAATTGATATTCTTATTTAAATGTTTGATGGAATTCAGCAATGAAGCTATCATGTTCTAGACTTTTCTTTGATGGATGACTTCTTATACTGAAACAATCTTGTCATTTCTTATAAGTCTATTTGGGTTTTCTTATTTCTTCATGATTCAATCTTAGTTGGCTACATGGACACTGTTTCTTTAGGAAATTTTCCAGGAAATATCTTGATAAGGCTTCCCACAAATTAAAATGAAAATCAATTTGGTTTTAATCTCATCCAGCTTTGATTAGACAATAAACATTAGGGAGTAATTTAATGAATAAAAGGGCCCATATTTTAGAAGATAATGGTACCATAAAATAGAGCTACTAAATTGCAAATGGGCAACATGCATTCCCAATTTCTCCAGGGGGAAAGGTTTATTAACCCAAGTCCTAGACAAAGTGGTAACACAGTCTTGTTATTGGAAGCTCTGTCATTTAGGTCACTGCTACTAGATGAGAAATCTGAGTGAGGCCATCCATTTATGTAACAACACACGTACATGTTGTTACAGTACCCTAGCCTGCTATTAATTTCACTTCATTGGGTCCTAGGGCACATTCTTTACCAGAGTGCACCAAATAATTCCCATGTTTTTGGTTCAATAGAGGAAAAGGAACTTCTTAGTAATTTGAGAGAATAGTCGACCATAATAAAATATGGTAAAACACTCATTCCCTTGACATAAATGTCCATTTAATGAAGAGCAAAATGTAGAGTTATTCAATTAGTTCTAAGACTCTCTCTAGTCCAGATTGCTATATTCACTAATGCTTTCAGAGTTTTTCTTTTGCCTTCTTTTCAACTTATTTTAATTAGAAAGTTACTAACATCACCCATTTTTAATGTCATAAATTTTATTTTCACAGACATGATGTCATTTATAAATCAGGAGATACAGGAAAACATGCTCCCTGAGAGCTCTGCTAGACACTGCATTCTTGCAATGATAGTGCTGTGTCAATAAGATACCATTTGTTTTGTAGCTTATTACTATCCCAACATCAATTCCTTTTTATTCTTATTATATCACTCTGATTTTCCTTTGGATATAAATTTTATGGGACAATAAATCAAGGTTTCCCTCTCAATTTGTTGCCAAGGTTGAGTGGAAGAGATGCCCCCTTTCTGGACCCTAAATCTGCTTTCATAGTAATTATTTATTTTATCTTATTTAATATTACATTTTTTAGAGAGAGATTTTTGTTATAGGGCATGTGTGCTCATCGCAGACAGAGAGAAAGAGAGACTATAAATTTTATGGGACAATAAATCAAGGTTTCCCTCTCAATTTGTTGCCAAGGTTGAGTGGAAGAGATGCCCCCTTTCTGGACCCTAAATCTGCTTTCATAGTAATTATTTATTTTATCTTATTTAATATTACATTTTTTAGAGAGAGATTTTTGTTATAGGGCATGTGTGCTCATCACAGACAGAGAGAAAGAGAGACAGCGAGAAATCACCTCTCAAAGGGGATGGCCATACCACAATCTCTTCTCCTCCAGTCTCCTCTAGGAATTTTGGGCACACACACACCTGCACACATGTACCCAGCCTGAGTTTTAAGCCACTGGTTCCGGGACTCAAACCACAGTTAACTACATGGAAGTCCATCAACATAATCATTACACCATGTGTTGGCCCCTATTATAATTTTTAACTTGCTATATTCATCAGAGAAAGTGAGAGGGAAATTGGGAAAGTAAGTCTCCAGGTCCAGGACTCAAATCTCAGTCAACCATGTAAGAGTCTAGCACCCCAACCACCACGCCACCTGCTGGCCCTTGGATCCTGAATCTTAAACAGAAGGAATCACAGATTAAATAAATTCAGGCTCATATATCCAACAGTGCTCTACTAAAACTATCCTTTTCTGATGCCTGAATTTTCAGAATGGCTATAGTCAGTTTTAAAGTTTACATTTTTTACACTTTAGTTCAATTCTCAAAACTACTCCACACTCT
>NW_006160032.1:45302-76308 GCF_000334495.1 Tupaia belangeri chinensis
ACTACTTTAGTTAGGTTTATAAAAGTCAGTTTTATCTGCTTGCAACTAAGAAACCATAACTGACAGAAAGCATAAAAACCAATTATGACAATAGTACAAGCTTCCAAAGTCCCTGACATCCAGCACTGTGCTGCTAAAGAAATGATGGGAAGATAATCTTCCTCAGTTCTTAAAGGAAAATCTTTTTCAGTTCTGTCTCTGCAGAGTACATACTACGTATCTCTAAAATTTAAAACTCAGAGCTTCTGCATGTCAGGATCATGTCTTGCCACCCAGATCATTTTATTGAGTTAATTATAGAAGATCTCTTATGTATATGAGGAAATCTAAACTTTGAACCAGTCTACCTCTGTTTTTGAATTATGATATCTTAATTTTAAATTAGGGGTTTGGGTACCAAAAATAATTAAATGTCCTGTCCTGATAACCACAGTAAGAAATACGACAGCAAAAAGATACTCAGTGGAAGTAACTTTATTTTAAAGCTCAGGTAGTTTCAATCTTTTCCACTTTTTAGATCACTTTTGGCACTTTTCAGAGGCAGAAAAAGTCTTTTCCCTGAATGGTCCTCATCTTTATTCTCCTGCCTCTGTCTGTTCGAAATTATAATTATTGGGAAATTAAGAATGGAATTTGCTGAAGGTTGTTCCCTTTGAGAACATAGTGTTTTTTTGTTTCTTTTCTTCTTTAGTGGATCAAAATGTTTGGGCAGCATTACCAAAGAGTAATGCTGTAAGAGTAAGTCAGTGATGAAGAGTAGAGGATATTTTTAATGGAATGTTGTGGGAACCAGCAGATGGCATAATGGCTACATCACAGGACTCCCACATAGTCGACCGCTTCGAGTCCTGGGCCCAGTGGCTTAAACTCACGCCAGGTGCGTGTGCGTACTTTCTGTCTCTCTGTCTCTCTGTCTTATTGGCCAGCATGCACACCCTATAGCAAAAACCTCTCAAAAAAAAAAAAAAGTGAAATGTTATGAAGTTAAATTTTATTGTATTCCTTTCCTTTACATCATTTCTCCCAACTTCGAAAGCTAATTAATTTATAATAAAATTTTATTCTGGATAATCCCTACAGAAAAAATAATTAAAAGCTCAAGATTTTCCTTACAGATTGTAATTTATCAATGTTCTAAAGAGTTTGTAACATCTAATAGTAAAAATAGTTTTTGCTGGTGAATAATTTTTTAATGGTATTTGACAATAATGACTTACAATTTACATACTCAGGTGCATATTTGATTACCTATATTCAAACAAAAAATTGGTATTCCTTGAACCAAATTTTAAGCCATAATACAGGATGGAAATAATAAACATCAAGTGGCAAAAATCTGCTTAAATGAGGAATAAACTGCTTTTCTGTAAAGAGGATTTTAGGGATACTCAGAGTGAAGAAATATAATCAACTTGAATTGCATGAAGGTGGTAAAATAATGATTGCTTTCTGTTAGCATTTTGGAAGTACAGCATCATGTACCCTACTTTTTAATAACAAACTCTTTTTACATAGAAAATAACATACATCATGTTAGCTGTATGGCTTAATAAATGACAAAACAAAGAACCAGCATCCATAAACTAGCTTAAGAAGTAGAGCTTACAGAGATTTTTGAAAGACCTCTTCATGCTGTTCCCTGAACACAGTCCCTCCACACCCCTAAGGGGTACCAGCTATACTAAATTTAGTTTCATCATTACTTGCTTCTCTTTAGGTTTGTCCACAAATAGATTATGTTCCTAATCAAACAGTTTGAGTTATTTTTAAGGTTTAGATAAACAAACATTTTTGCTATATTTTTTTCTCTCAGTAGTATGTTTTTGAAATCCATCTTTTTTTATCACTAAAGAGGTAACCACTGCATGCATAAAATCAGAATTTATTCATTTTTAAAATAATGGATATTTGTGTTATTTCTTTTTTGGGTTACTTTCCCCATAAAGACAATTGTTGCTATAAATATGTATGCTGTTATTACACAGACATGTATAAGAGTTTCTCCAAGGTATATCTTTTGGTTTAGAATTTCCGGTTCTTTTTTTAAAAAAGAACTATTTATTTCTTTAATTCCATTTATTATTATTATTTTTAATTTGGCCAGAGAGAGAGAGAGAGAAACGGAAAGGGAGAAAGAAAACTGCCAGGGCCAGGACTCAAATTGTGGTCAGCAATGTGGGAATCCAGTGCCTTTAAACACCATGCCACCTGCTGGCCCCAAATTTCTGGTTCTTTAGGTACACATGCCTACCTCTTTTACTAGATAATAACAAACTATTTTCCCAAGAGAAGATGATATAGTTGCATCATCGGAGTTTACATTTCTGTTTTTTCACTTGTCACTACTCCCTATTGCCTTACCTTTCAAGGTGATGATTATAAGATGATGTCACACTGGTGTTACAATTTGCATCCTTCTGCTGTTGATATTGTGCTTTTTTTTTTCATTTGCTGGTTGAACATTCATATTTCCTTTTCTGTGAAATGCTTGTTCTATCTTGATCAGTTTCCCTACTGACTTTCTTATAGATCTGTATGATTCTTTTATACCACCTGAATATTATTCCTTTGTCAGTAATAAGTATTACAAATATCTCTTGGACTTATTTGGATCTTAATGATTTATAATATATTTTGATAAATATAAGTACTTACCCTTCTATATTAAAGTTATTAATTTTCTCCTTTAGTATGTAAGTTTCTAAGCCTTAGTTGAGACTATAATATAGTATTCTCTAAAAATACATTATTATTTGTTTAATATCTAATATCATCAGGAACTTGTGTGTGTGTGTGCACACGCACATGCATGTGTAAGAGAGAGAGTGTCTGTGGAAATGGAGCTCAGTTTTACATCTGCCTGTATTAATGAAGATGTGTTCAAGAATCTTTTTATTACTAAGTCCACCCTTTCTCTAGTTATCTGTGCAGCACCTCTGTAACATGTTTTCATAAGTATTTCTACATTTGTATGAAGTATTTGAGTGTGTGGATATGTTTCTAGAATTGCATTGATTGGTTTATCTGTCAGCAAGATCAGCTTTGCACCTATTGTCACCTCAAACTGCAAATCATCTTCCACAGGTCTTTGTTTGGCTCACACTTCCCTCCCTATAAATCTTTGTTCAAAGAGGACTTTTATAAAAAGTTTAACTTACTATTCCCAATTTTCCATCGCTTTTGTTATACCTTATCACATAATTTTATTTCCTATATACTTCAGCACTATTTCATGTTTAGATTTACTTGTTAATGGCCTGCATCCTTCATGAGAATCTAGAACCAAGGTAACTGAAATCTTGCCTGTTTTGTTCATTTCTGCATCTTCAATGCCTTTGGGATAATACTTGGAAGATAATAAGCATTCAGTGAAAGTTTATCCAAATAATATATGAATATAAGATCTGCTTATGAGTTAAGAAATCCTGGATAAGTTATTTAATCATTCTAAATGGTATTTTTAAGATGTTGATACTATTTCTTTTCCATTTTTTTCAGGTTAAGATTTAGAGATAATGTATGTAATGTACCCACCATAGTTCTTGCACACAGAAATTTATTTGTAAATGTTATTTAATATAGTCCCCTGAGGAGAATGAACAAGAAGCAACTTTTCATCAGGAAAATCTCAAAATGCAAATGTATGAATTATCAATTGAGAATTTTCAACTCTTAGTTGATTATTAAAAATGAAAGAGGAAGAGGCAAAGAGAAACAAAGAAAGGAAAGAAAGAGAGGAAAGAAGGAAGAAACAAACAAACTTGTTTCAACTAAAAAGGAATCATTAGGAAATTATAATGATATCTTAAGGAACCTAATACTGAAAAAAACCAACAATGCTTTCTCTCCCTCTCTCATTGCCTCTTTTCTCTGCAATTAATGGAGTTACTTTTTCTCCCTCACTGCAAACAGTATTCTCTGTTTTCTACAATTTATACATGAGATATTCACCCAATAAGAAAGTGGCTGATATTTTTTCCACTCTCATACTCCAACGTCAAGGAAAAGATTGATTCAGCTGATTTGGTTCATATGCCTATTTAATAAATCAATTGTAGCTAGAGAGCTAAGGGTATCCTCTAACCAAAACAGAAGCTCCTTCTGATCCATATATCTATGGCGAGAGCAATTAAGAAAAAGAAGGTAGTCCCCAGCTATTTAACAAGCCCATAAAAAACATAAATAGGTATTCATTCCAAATATATTTTAAAAACAAAATCTTAATTAGTGTCCGATCTTGGACTTAGCTTGGAAAAGAATCACATAGGAAGGTACAATATGATGAAAAGGCCACACAACCCATAAAGCTGAAACAAAGAGTCTAGTTAACTAACTGGGAAAATTCAGAGCAGTCACTCAAGATAAGAAGTAGTAAATTAAATACTTTTTATTTTTGGCTGATTTTAAGTTTAGTCATTAGATCCTTTGGATGATGAATTAAATTTTAAAATATGTTGATAAATATAAATTTTTACCTTCTTAAAATAATCTAGATTTCTTTACTAGATCCCTTACTTAATGCTGCAATTATATGACTCTACAATAACTAGATTAAAATATGAATTGTGTGATTACAAAGACACCAAGAAGGATCTATTTTTATTCCCCAAAGTTAAAGAAATGTAGCTACTGAGACCAAGTTTCATATCATGAAACTCTTATTCCACCTGATAGACTACATGACTCCAGAAAGGCAATATATTGAGGAGAAAATATTTTCCTTCAATCATCCTAACATTCTTCAAAAGGGGTCACTTCCATGGTGACAGCTACTGGCAAACTTTGACAAGACCATCACCAATTAAAGTGCCTCTTCCTCCTCACAGTCAGTACCCATTTTATTCTAGATATGCAATTTGACCTCCTTCTGTCATAAATCTCCAATTTTGGATGGCAATTTGAAGCTGAAACTGTTGGTCGATTTCTCTTTTACCATGGGAAATTTCAGGCCATTGGAGTCTCTTTCACATGGTACTAATTATTTTCCCTTTTGTATAGGGCCCAAATAAAAAGGTACTAACCCTGGGCCAAAGAAAAAGAAGACCAAAGAGATTATAGTTTTCAAATTATCTAGACAGGAAACCCATTAATGTAAAGGTGATATAGTAATAAGTTATTATAGTAATGTAGATCACACTTGTAATTTAAATAAATAAATAAATAAATAAAAGAATGAGGGAATCAGCCAGTGGCATAATGGTTAAGGTGCTAGATCCCACATGGTCAAATGTGCTGTCTGAGTACCAGACCTGGCAGCTTGAAAACCAGGCATGAGCATACCCAAAATCCTTAGAAGAAGAGAATAGAGGAGAAGAGACTGCAACATGGCCAATCCCTCTGAGGGAAGATTTCTCACTTCCCCTCTCTGTCTCTCTCTGGTGAGTATACATGCACCCTATGGCAAAAACAAAAAAATAAATAAATTTTAAAATGAAGAAGGGGACTAAAGCTTCTCTTTCCAAGCAACTACTAGACATCACATATTTATATGAATTGTTTAAATAGCTTATCTCATCCAATTTTGCAACAAAATCTCCATTTTAAAATAAAGTAAAGGAGTCCTAGAGAAATGAAGCAAATTTCTCAAAAATATACAAGTAAAAATATAGTTTAGTATTAGATTCTTTATCTCAAGTACTCATAATAACTAAGCAGGTAAAATAAATAAATTAGGTGTGACACTTGCATATTAAACAAAAATAAATGTTCTTTGCTGTACAATATATCCCCAACTCGTTTTGAAAATTCTCACTCTCTCAATCAATTCATCTCCTAAAGTACAAGTAAATATTTCACTACTATAAGAAAATCAACAATATTAAATATCACTAGTTACCAACACAACTTTAGCACAGTTTCCTGACACAATTTTAGTACACTGTTTTCCTATACATCCCCTGCCTTTGTAGATGCCAAACTCCTCCATTATCATCATCACCCAATGAAGTTGTACATTTGTTACAAGTGAGGAACCTATTTTGACACATTATAATCATCCAAAGTCCACAGTTTACATTAAGGTTCACTCTTAGTGTTATATATTCTAGGTTTGAACAAATGTATAACTTGCATCCATCATCATATTATCATCAGAATTTTATTTTCACTGTTTTAAAACTCCTCTGTGTGGAGACAGCAGGTGTCATGGTGGTCAATGTGCTATATCCCACATGGCCAGCCATGGTTTAAGCCCTAGACCAGGAGTCTTGAAAAATTATGCCAGGCACATATGTGTGCCAAAAATCCCAGGAAGAGAATGAAAGAGAATGGTTAGGTGTGACACTTGCATATTAAACAAAAATAAATGTTCTTTGCTGTACAATATATCCCCAACTCGTTTTGAAAATTCTCACTCTCTCAATCAATTCATCTCCTAAAGTACAAGTAAATATTTCACTACTATAAGAAAATCAACAATATTAAATATCACTAGTTACCAACACAACTTTAGCACAGTTTCCTGACACAATTTTAGTACACTGTTTTCCTATACATCCCCTGCCTTTGTAGATGCCAAACTCCTCCATTATCATCATCACCCAATGAAGTTGTACATTTGTTACAAGTGAGGAACCTATTTTGACACATTATAATCATCCAAAGTCCACAGTTTACATTAAGGTTCACTCTTAGTGTTATATATTCTAGGTTTGAACAAATGTATAACTTGCATCCATCATCATATTATCATCAGAATTTTATTTTCACTGTTTTAAAACTCCTCTGTGTGGAGACAGCAGGTGTCATGGTGGTCAATGTGCTATATCCCACATGGCCAGCCATGGTTTAAGCCCTAGACCAGGAGTCTTGAAAAATTATGCCAGGCACATATGTGTGCCAAAAATCCCAGGAAGAGAATGAAAGAGAATGGATTGTGGCATGGCCATTGCCCCTGGAGGGGTCATTTCTGACTTTCCCCCTCACTGTCTCTTTTTCTCTCTCTTCTGTGAGCATACATGCCTATGGCAAAAATACTGCTTTTTCTGAATTAATTACCTGGTATCCTGGTGTGTGTGTGTGTATTTTTTTTTCTTGTGATGGAGGTTATCTTGGATCATGGATTCCTAAGAGATGGACATCCTCTCTATTTCCACCTGAAATATTCTCTGTCTGCTGTCCTCAATTACACTGAAATAAAATAATGCTACCTCTGGGTAGCCATTAGGCAACCTCTGTAGAAAACACAATATAACTAAATTTCCTTCTCAACTTTCATTAAGGATTACTACCAATGAATACTGCTCTCTGTCCTAGGCAGCCTACATGCATTAACTCAATGGCATGACCCTAGTCATCTCTGACATCATTTATTCCTCACTCCAACTGCTAATATGAGTGGCACTTCCATTTACAATGTAAAGACCTAAAGCCAAGACTGAAGTGTGTATGTTATCTCCACCACCAATCTGTGTTTATACTGAAAACTTACTACAAATTCAATTCCTATGATCAAAAAAATTTTTCATTTCAAGCAAGTAATGTTCTCAATGACTTCATAGTTTTTAAAAAAAAAAGCATATTTCAAGGAGAATTCTGGACATATGATAAAAATATCCATTATTTTCACATGACCTGTATTCTCATCTCTAAATCAATTACATTGCTTAAAGTCTCCTCAAACTCTAACAATTCCTGAATCTATTGAGTCTCTCTTGGGATATAAATACACTATTTTCTACATTCTTCCCTAACAGAGTATTCTTCAATTCTTACAGCCACTGAACTACATATTTTTTGAGAGAGGTTTTTTGCTATAGTGCACATGTGCTCGACAGAGAGACAGAAGAAAGGTAAGAAATTGTCCCCCAAGGTGGAAGGTCATGCCACGATATTTTCACCTCCATTCTTCTCTCAGGATTTTGGGTATGTGCACACACACACACACACCCAGCATGACTTTAAGTCACTGGGTCCATGACTCCAACTGCAGTTGAGTAAGTGGAAGTCCAGTGATGCAACCATTATGCCATCTGCTCGTTCCCTGAGCTACATATTCTTTTCACACCACTGTGATTTATCTCATAAGCTACATTTCAAAAGCCCTTATGTCCAAAATAGTTCTCTGTGCCTTATACTGTAATCACACATGCCTCACCTCCTTGCACAGTGTATATACTTTAGAAATATCTGTCTACAGATTAGCCAAGCAAAATGTATAAGCTTTACTGTTTCAGTGCTGACATAATCTGATAAGGCAAACAAAAAAAAGGATAACCAGAGAAATGTTAACAGTAGATATTTTAAGATATAAAAGAATGATTGTAAAATTTATGTGGGGTGGCAGGAGAGTGTGATAATTGCATTGTAGTATTTTTTATTATTTTAATAGAATCTCTATGATTTAAAATAAATATTTAAAATGTGATATATGGAGCCATATAAAATCTAAAATTTGTTTCAAAACAATCTGTAAATATAAGGTTACTAAATAGGAGAAGAGTGAATAAATTTAGACATGAGTTCATATTTTTTTTAAACTTTGATCAGTACATAAGGAGTTATAATAGCCTATTCACTATTACATGAATTTAAAATTTTCCATTTTTTATATATTATATATGTAAATATATAATATATAAATGTATATTATATATATAAACATGTGTTGGCTGAAAAGACCATGGCTTCTTGAGTACTAAACATACATGTACCACATTGAAGAGAAAAATTTGACAAAAAGGAAAAGGAAAAGGAGAACAAGAACGACATAAAAAAGAATAAGAAAGAAAGTAGAAACCTAATAATGAAAAGAGCATTGAAGAAAGAATAGAGAAACTTAGATTGAAAGCTGTTCTTTGATGCTAATTAAGGGGAAATTTCTGGTAGCATCCTCTATAAGCAGGTAAGCAACACGAAATTTGTCAGGAGCACGCTCTTAGTATGCCTCATTAACTCTCAGACGTTTTCCAGAACATTAGAATCTTTGGTGGAGTTTAGGACATGTTGTGCCAAAATATGACATCATGGCATATTGAATATTTTTAGATGAAAGAATTTGAGAAATGGCAGGTGGTAGAATGATTTCCTGACCTTCCTTCCTGTAGGCCATAAGATGCTTATGTAAGAGTTTTCCCTGTACTTTCCTCCCATAAGAAAAGAGCCTCCTTGTATTTGAAGATGGATGCCAAGAGAAATATGAACAAACATGCCTTGTTAAGTTTCTTCCAGTTTACTACACTTAGCTCAGGCTATTTTGTATTAACACATTTCCCCACCACTTTCCACCCTCCTACTCAAGTGTAACCATTCATTTGGGTCTCTATTTCTTTACAAGGATGCCATGCCACTAAAACATTTATTAAGTAAATGTGCATGGTTTTATCTTGTTAATTTGTCTTTTGTTACAGAACCCCTGCTGAGAACCTAGTAGGGTAAAAAGAAAATAATTTTTGTCTCCTACAGTTTCTGATGATGACAAAGAGATAGTACAAAATTAGGATACTCCACTCACCCCAGAAACTGCAGCAAATGTCTGGGACAATCAACAGACTCTGGCAGAAGGTAAGAATTCTCATTATGTCAATTACCCAGGTCTCTGTCTGTAGTGCCTGGTCAAGAGATGAAATTTCTCCATGACTTTTCTTCCAAGTTCAGATTATAGAACAAAAATATTTGTAAGAATTAATTATTTGGATTGTGACTTTTATAAACTTGGTTTTGGTACATTCACTGATTAATATATAATTTTTCCCTTTCAAGGATTAATATTGACTTCCTGTTTGTCTTGTTTAATTTCATGAGAGCTTGACTTGACCTTCCACCTACTGGGCACAGAAGAATTTGCCCAGCACCTGTAGGGAAGCCAGCCATTAGGTTGGAGGCCTCAAGAATATGGCAAATAAGAACTGTAATATGCACCCCATTTGCAGCTAATGTCCTACCAATTTTTGCTGGTTCTGGGGTGGTAGGAGATAGTTCCTTAGTCTTTCCTTTGGCTATCTTTGAAAGTGGTTCTGGAATTTGGAAGTTCTATATCTACAAAATCTTCTTTTGAGATGTCTGTTTTATCCATGGTTAAGTCATACAATGCTTAATATTTTGAGTTTTGAGTCATTTGGACTATATATACATTTTTGGGGTTTTTTTTTTGTGTGTGTGTGTGTGTTTTCTTTGTTTTTAAAAAGAAGTTTATTACTGCTAGGAAGATTTACTGTTTGTTCCAGATAAAACCTGGCAGTAAGCTATTTGAAAGGATTTTTCTTAAAAGTTCTAAGGTCAAAAATTATCATAACTGGGAGTTGATATGCAGAGCCAGATAGGAGCTCTTTTTAGTTAAGGCTTCTCTGTTCTCCCTATTTGATCCTGTTCCAGCTATGGGACATTGTCAGTCAACTGAAATCCCTTTCTTGAATCCCTGATGACTACAGATTCTGCCAGTTCTATCCACCTTCTTGTGGGCATGATTTTGCTGTTGAAAAATGTATAACTTCATCCTAAGCACTCAGGAGCTCCCCCAAACTGGCCTTTCTAAACCCTCTTTCTTCTCATGGCTCCTGCTCTTCCTTCCTTTTGCCACCTTCATTTTTTAAATTCTGTTCCTTCCTTTGACATGTTCCTCTTTTAGGCCCATCTTCTCTTCCAACTCTGTCTTCCCCTGCCAGAACTTTTTTCATTACAGTCCCTTCATCAATTGAACTTCAGGTTTCCAGCTATCTAAAGACTGAAAGTCCACCAAAAGCAACTGCTTGATGCTTGGGGGGTCGGGGGGAATGGAAAAATGCTTTGGGAACATCTGGACAATTGATGAATGTCCTCCCAGACATTCACATAAAACATAATTTACAACCTACATGAGATTACATATAAGGGCAAGGGCTACCTGATAGTGTAGTGATAAAGCACAGCTCTGAGATACTAGACTCACATGGGAAGGCTCTGGGTTTGAGTCCCAGGACCCTTTTGTAAAGACCATGCACATATGTATGCATGCCTGTGATCCAAACTGGCAGAGGCGAGGAGGAGAATGTGAAAACCCTGTTGACAGTGACTGTCTTTCTCTCTGTCTCTCTCTCATGGAAAAAAAAAGAACTTTTAAAAATATTCAAAGAATGGGACCAGCAGTTAGCATAATGGCTTGGTCGCTAAACTCCCAGGTAGCCGACCACAGTTCGAGTCCCAGACCCCGTGACTTAAACTCATTCCAGGCACATGTGCATGCATGCTCAAGATCCTGAGAAGAGAATAGAGGAGAAAGGATTGCGGTGTGGCCATCCCCCTGGGGGGGTGATGTCTCGCTTTCTATCTCTCTGTCTCTTGCTGGCGAGCACACGCGCCCTATAGCAAAAACCTCTCCAAAAATATATACATATTCAAAGAAGATTGTGTATCAGGGCAAAAGAACATCTTAAAAGTCTCCTTTACAAATACTAGTAAAAAGCATTTACTCTCATACTGAGTAGGTAGCCTCAACTTGTCTCATTTGCCAGAAACACAGTTCTGATAAAACTGTTAATATAAAGCAGTGAGTTCACATTACTCTTCCTGACTAACGTCTAAAACTTTAGAATAAACCTGTATTGGTGGGGGTGACAAGTGGCATGATTGTTAGAGTGTTGAATTCCATACCTGGCCCACTACTGTCTGAGTCCCAATCCTAGCAGCATTCTCTCTCTCTGTCTCTCTGTCTCTGTCTCTGTCTGTCTCTCTCACACACACATACCCTATAGCAAATTTTAAAAAATGATAAAATTAAACAATTCTTTAAAAAAAACAACAGTGGTCTGTATACATATGTGTATGTCTATTCAAGTATGTCATATACTTTTAACCTCTGAATGGTATTACCAAATTAATTTATAAAAGTCCTTAAGAAAGTTCTATTCCCACTCAGCGGGCCGTTCTGGTTCAGACTTGACGAGGAGGCTGATGCTAAACTCAGACTTTGCAGCAAATTTTAAAAAATGATAAAATTAAACAATTCTTTAAAAAAAACAACAGTGGTCTGTATACATATGTGTATGTCCTGCAAGACTGATACGAACTCTGGGAACTCTGGATAGTTAGTGACAGAAGTGAACTGAACTGTACACATTCCTTCACGGAGCACTGAGGAATTGACTGGTGTCAGAAACAAAGAATACCTTTCACTGCCTTCAACTGCCTGCGCCTCTTCAGGCTGAACCGAAAAAATGAACCGCAGGCGGCCAAGTACAGGTCTCTGAGGACTCAGGGTCTCTCATACCAGCCCGCTGGGACGCTGGAGGCGCCGCCCAACCGCCCCCTCCCCCCTCCTCCGCAGTAATGGGGTGGGAGACAATGGCCTGGCGACTTTTCATTGGCCCAGAGTCAAAATGCCAGGCAGCTCTCCCCCTTCTGGTTGCTTAGTGGTTGAAGCGGGAAAACAGTGCCTATCGTCATTGGCTGAGCTTAGCTGTCAGTCTTTGGGTTTTGGCGGCTCACAGCTTGCAGCTTGGGTGGGCGGGGCGTGGGGGGCAGCCTCGAAGCCTGCTGCTCGGAAGAGATGGCGCTCAGTCAGGACTTGGCTGAAGGAACTAGAAAAGGCCAAAGAAAGCCCAACAAGCCTCGCTACCCTTGTGGGATCCAAATGATATGAGGCCCAGCCAAGCCAGCTGGGTAGCCCTTTCTGTTCCTGGCGAAGGCAGAAGACATGCTAGTTTATTGCTGAGGCATGGCACCATAATCGTGGAGGAAGACTCCACTATTACGGGGTCCTCATCCACTGGGTCGCTTTCTTCGCGGGATTCTCTTCCCATCTTATGCTGTTTGCTAGGAAGTAGGCACGGAAAGGTACAGATCAGGGAACTAGCCAGGAGCCCAAAGGGGTTAAGGAGGACCCATAAAAAAATTGGCGAGATCTTGAAGGGGCAGTCAGTAGGGTGCGGAGCCTCAGACTGTTAGGCTGAGAAATATAAGATTTGTGTATCTCATCACAGCAAAGGTCAGATTGAAGGACAGAGAAATGAGCGGCTGAGCACAAGGTTTACTGAGAGAGATGTTCCAGACAGACGGGCCAGTGCCAAGGGAGGCGAACAGGCACGTGTCCTTCAGATCCCCTTTTATCATGTTTTTAATCTTTTGTTTAGTGAAAGCATGTGCCCCAAGGTCTCCTCCAGCTTGCTATGCTTTTTATTTTTTCACTTTTTTGTTTCTTGTGAGTCTCATGACTCAGGTGATTATTTTGAATTTAAGGGATTACAAAGTACGTGGTTTTGAGTTCCCCTTAACCCTTTGGGCTCCTGGCTGGCTAGTCCCTGATCTGAACCTATCCATGCCTAGTTCCTAACAAACATAGAATAGGATGGGAAGAGAATCACGCAAAGAAAACGGTCCAGAGAATGACGATGTTAAAAAAACCACACTGCAATTTTCAGTTGTGGCTACCTCCGGGGAGCACATAAGAAAACCAAAATATGGACAAAAGGGGAAAGCAAAGTAATTGATGAATATTTGGCTTGTTGATGAGCACCCTTCAGAAATTAAAGCAAGTTCATTGTGGCCACTGTAGGGGTATTTTTGCTATTTCTGTTTTGCTTCATTTATTTGTTTTCAATGTAATAGATGCATAGATTTTAAAAGAGCTTAGAAGCTTTTTAAAGACTTAATTGTAAGTCTAAAATAGATAAAAACATAAGTGTGGGCATTCCTTGAAATAGGTGAAACATGACTTAAAAAGCAACCAAAATTATTTTCATTTTCTCACTTTGAGAATCGATAGCAAAATTCAAAAGAATTTTACATCCAAATACAACCAAAAACAATGAAAGATTGTCAATTGCTATCTACATTTTTTTTTGGGGGGGGGGAGAGGTTTTTGCTATAGGGCACGTGCGCTCGCCAGACAGAGAGAGAAAGAGAGACAAAAAGCGAGAAATCACCCCCTCAGGGGGGATGTCCATGCCGCAACCCCTTCTCCTCCATTCTCCTCTTGGGATCTTGGGCACACACGCACACGTGCCCAGTGTGAGTTTTAAGCCACCGGGTCCAGGACGTGAAGGCAGTCGACTACGTGGGTGTCCAGCGACATAGCCATTACGCTAACTGCTGGTCCCTCTATCTACACTTTTAAAAGCAATCTATGAAGTACCATATTTGAACTCATAAAAATTGCTAATAAGGAACAAATTAAGATAGGATGCAATAATGCCTTTAATAGTAAGTATCAAAATGGATTTTTTAAAAATGTGTTTAATTAAGCCTATCTGCAGTGATGCAGGATGTATGATACTTTTGAATACTACTGAAGCTACATGGGAAAACTCAGGATTCAGTCCCAGGTTGACCTGAATGTTCAGGCTGGGTCCATGATCCTAGTTGGCTATAAGGATGAGGGAGGATTACTGTATGGCAAGACCCTATTCCCTCTCTTTTCTCTCTCTTTTTCGCTCTCACTCATGAAAGAAAGAAAAAGTTCAGAAATAAATGACCATTTGCACAAATCAAGCTATCCCTAAATTTCTCAAAAGCATAGAAACTAACTTCAGGTTTTTCAATTCACATAGTCTGGGATAATCTTTAGCAAATCTAGTTTTAAGATTATGGGTAAATAAAAAGTGTGCCTTCAGAGTTGTCAGTAAATAATTTTTTTCTACCTAGGTTTACTGGTCAAAAGGTTTATTACTGCTACTATATTTATGATAATAAAACTATAAATTTAACCTAAGAACAAAGTGCACAATAAAAATGAATTTCTTTCTGCTCCTGTGAGCTTTGAGTATTTTAAAATTCCATATGTAAGTGATATAATGCAGTATTTGTCTTTTTCTATCTGGCCTATTTCACTTAACCTAATGCCCTCCAGTTTCATTCATGTATTACAATGACAGAATTTCCTTCTTTTGTAAGACTGAGTAATATTCCATTACATGCACATAAAGAACACATTCTCTTTATCCATTCATCTCTCTTCTGGGTTTCCAGGTCTTTTCTATTGAAAGTAATGCTGAGTGAACATGAAGGGGCAGATATATATTTGATATCTTGATTCCATTACTCAGAAGTGGGATTGCTGGATCATAACATAGTTCCCATTTAATTTTTTGAAGAACCTCTATGTTGTTTTCCCATAATGGTTATAGCTCTAGAAAGCTAATGTACAACAATGTGACTATAATTAACAATACTTCATTGTATACTTGACATTTTCTGAGTATAGATTTTAAGTGTTCTCACCACAAAGAGAGTGAAAGAGAGAAAGAAAAGAAAAATAGAAGGAAATCTCTGAGACGATAAATGTATTTTTTAAGAATTATTTTATTTAACTTTATTTATTTTAATTTGGCCAGAGAGGAACAGAGTGAGAGAGAAAAAGAAAGTGAGAAAGGAAGCCACCAGGTTCAGGACTGGAACCACAGATAGCCATGTGGAATCCAGCACTGTTAACCACCATGCTGACCCCAAGATGATAAATATATTAATTACATTGATTGTGATGATTATTTCACACATTTCTATGTGAAACCAAACTGTGTATCTTAAATATACATAATTTCAATTATTAAATGTATCTCAGTAAAGAAATAAAGAAAAATTTTTATGCATTATGTTTGATTCGGGCAACAAGATTAACATAAAATTATCTAGGGCTGGCAGGTGGCATGGTGGTTAAGGGCGCTAGACTCCCACATAGCCAACTATAGTCTGAGTCCTGGCAAACTTGCTTCCTCACTTTCTCTCTCTTTCTCTCTCTCTCTTTCTCGTTCTGTCCCTCTCTGGCCAAACACACATAAAATGATCTAAAAACAAACAAAAAAAATCAAAGCAAAAGTAACTAGAGGACTGGCATTCCTATCAGGCATGGCAAATACTCAGACAAGGAGAAGCACAAAAACAAACAAAATGGCAGATTCATATTTGCTACTGGCGCTAGTTGGAAAAACTCTATGGGATGCCAATATTTCCCATGTCTCAATATGACAGATGTTTCTTTCTCCACACATTCTTCACATCCTTTTGAGACATAGCAAAGATTAGCTTTATTTAGACTTGTGAAAATGTGAAGATGTTCCAGCCACTATAATTTTTCACTTCTTCCATTTTGAGGAATTCTAGTTCTACATTAGATGTACACCTTTGAAAAAATGATCTGTTGGGTTTCTGGTGCCAAATTAAAAAAAAGTTAATTATTAACTTATTTCAAATATGTACATTAATGAAGAAAGGAGAAAATATGTTGTAAGGGTTAAAAGGGAAATATCCAGAAGTAAAAACTTTATATGTCAAAGAACCAGAGTCTGTTTTCATTTCTAAGATTAACTCTGTCTTCTTGGACAAAAATCCTAAAAATTTAAGGAATTGAACTGGTTCAGTAAACTATAGCAATTAGAAAGTGTGTGATTATATGTGAATATAAATAGGTATATATGTGTGTATGTAAGAGTATATGTACACATATTTCTGCGTGTATATATGTTTGCATGTGTGTATATATGTGTACAATGTTGTGTACAGATACTTGACCATTGACAGCTATCAAATTTTCTATATCAGACTCCTTTTTCGAAGACCCCAGGACTTCATGATAATGACTGGATTTCAGTCAGCAAACAATGTTAATTAATCCATCCATTCATTAGTTCAGTGTCCCCCTCCATAATACAGAGTGGCATGGTGAGGTTTGAAACCTGATGAGAGGAAAAATAAGAATTCATTCCAACTCTACTTCATTGTCATTGTTTATTTGTTCCTTATTTTAAGTATTAGTTTTTATTTATGGAGAAAAAGTAGGCAATGAGTCCCTGTGGCAAGAAAATTGTTTCATCATTATATATCCCAGGAACTAATGGAATACTAAATAGGTACCTGAAAGCATGAATGCATGAACATATACCAGAATGTGCTTCAAAGACTAACATGCTAGAAGCTTCTCTAGGAATACATGATCTTTTGAAGACAACTTGTCTAAAGTTTATTATGAGAAATGAAACCAAGGATTTAATCAAAATAATATTTCCTTATTTCCCTTTTGTTAAAACTCCACCATGTTTGAGGGACCAGCAGTTGATGTAATGGTTATGTCCCTGGACTCCCATGTAGTCCTGTAATTCAAGTCCTGCACCTGGCGGCTTAAACGCACGCCGGGCGCGTGTGTGTGCCTGTCCAGGATCCAGAGAGGAGAATGGAGGAGAAGGGATTGCAGCATGGCCATCCTCCCTGGGGGTGATTTCTCTCTTTATGTCTCTCTGTCTCTCTCTGTCTTTCTGGCAAACACATGCACTTTATGGCAAAAACCTCTTAAAAAACAACAAAAAAGAAAACTCCACCATGTTTGAGCAAAGAGGACAATAAAGAGAGGGAAAAGAAAAGAAAGGAAGAGTGGGAAGAACTGAGAAAAGTCCTTTCAATTGCTATATGCACAGTAAGAAAAAAGTTGGAGACTCTAGATGGTGTATGAAAGAGGCATAACATTCTGTTTTTTCCACCCTTACATTCACCTTGGGTTGATTAGAAATAGATTCCTTCAGTTATCATGGTACAATGGAAGGGAGCCACTCCACAGTGGTTGAAGCCATAGGGGAAGCTTGGGTTGTGTTCCTGACCCAACCTAAACAAGCCAAGTGCAGTGGATTGAGCCTGAGGTCCTTGCTAACTGGAGGTTGGACCAGGAGAATCCACCTTGGTCAGACCATGTTAAAAATACTTTTCTCTTTCCTTCTTTTTCTCCTGTAATTTCTTACTCGTTCATATTTTTTTTACTCCTGTGCAAGACACCAATCATGATGCTAAAAATAAGTCATCTTATTTCTGTATCTGAAGTGATCTAAATATTATTAAATTAAAACTGCATGGTCTAGTTAAGAGGAAAAAATCATTTTTAAGATGATGTGATCAGCCAAAGAAAACTACCTCTATTAAACCAATATCATCTTTTTCATAACTGATAGGGTAATTTAGATGCTTTTAAATGGTAATGAAAGTCTTGCTTAAATATTTTTAAAATGTTCCGCATCATGCTTCCACCTCAAAAAAAAAAAAGATATCATGAATCAGGATGCCGATGAAAATCTATGAGTTATTCTAAAATAAAACAGCGGTATTATCCTTGCATTTCATTGGATATTATTTCAGCAAATTTGAAATGTATTATGTAAGAAATTAGAAGGAAAATAGTCAGTTAAGAATATTTCTTTATTGGATCACACTACATAAAATGTTGTTAAAATTAGATTTTAAATACAATTACTTTAGCACCAGTCAACAAGGTCTGCCCGGTTGATATATTTTTATCACATTTTTCAATCTTTATAAATTATTCCTAACCCTTTCATTTAATTAAAGCTTGACTATCTCTGAATGAACCCAAAAGTAGTTTTTAAAAACAGACATTAATACTTTGCATACTAAAAAGGACAATGCATAAATAGTCTCATGCATGCATTCCCAAAGAATATGTAAGCATTTAAAGACATTGTAGTGAATCAAATGAAATTGATACTTCATTAAAATCATTTTGAAGAGATAAGAGAGCTGCTCTTGGCCACTGGGTATAAAGTATTTTACTACATTTCCATTTAAAGAAATTGCTTTAAGAACACAAGGAAATTTAGCTTTTGTGTATACCACAAGAAACATAAAATATTGTCATAATAAGAACATTTAGTTGAAGAATTTCTGCCCTCAGGCAACATAGAGAATGCTAACGTCAGGTTTTGTGAAATAATAAATATTTGATATGTCTTATAGGATCCACTACCAAAGTGTCTTTTATGAACAATGGTATTAGATCTTGATACTCTTGTTCTTATTTGTGGTTTTGATTAATCACTGATTAATTTTAATAATAAAAGGTCAAGGAGATTTTGACATCCAAGAGAGAAAATTAACATTAAATATTAGAGGATTTTCTTGAGCAATGCATTGTTTGAATAAACAAACATGTTTTAATTAGCATTTTCCATTGCATATTTATTTATAGCAAGTCAGGGGAATAATTTATATGCAGAGTATTGAACTACCTTTTTTTGTAAAGTTTAGAAAAACAGTTTAGAAAGTTTAGAAAAACAGCAGACCCTTTAAATAACTATAAATGGGAAAAGATGATAGCCAGTTTTTTAGTAATGACTATATATTCCCCTGGAAAAATGGGTTAAAATTATAATATGTACCTTCCTTCCGCATATTAAAGTTTTTTTAAAATTTTAAAAACAGGATTCCCACTAGAAATGGAACCTATCAAAAGACCTTTCAAAATAAATGAACAATATTAAAAAAAAAAGCCAAATGAGACTTTTAAGGATGCAAAATATATCTGAAAAACAATATATATATTCATGTATATATATACATATATATGTGTATATGTATATATATATGTATGTACATAAATATACATATATATATGTATACATGTATATATGTATATATGTTCATACATACATACACATCTCTCACCAGATGGGATTAACAGCCATTTAGACACTACAGAATATAAAATCACTGAACTTTAATAAAACAGTAACAGAAACAATGCAAAACAAAGCAGGGACAGGGAGAGGGTGACAGAGAAACCATGGAGGAACAAACTAGAGAGACAGGACGAGGACAGCTGACTAGAGACATTTGTATACCTCCTCTCCATGGAAAAGGACTAATGTACTGAGAAGTAGCCCCACTCCGATTAGAGGAGCAAGGCAGGAATACCAGACTACAGCAAGGAGGTAATGAGAAGCCTCGGAGGGATGGACACCTGAGATGGAGACATACAGCAAATGAAACACAAGGCTGAGATCACCCTGGAGCCAAAGGGAACTTCCTACTGTGGAGGTAAGGTTAGCAGCATCTCCACCTCACATGCCTCCAGTTCTGGCAACAGAAATGAAACAGAGTCATAACAGAGTTGGAACTCAGTAAAGTATGTTGCTTGGAGTCCGCGTATGAGCACTGCCCTAGAAAAGGAATATAAACTAGTTCCATTTCCTCCATGCAACCTGTGCTCCAATAGTGTAGCACCAAATTGGAATCAGCCACAGCTAAAGTGGATCCTACCCTGGAGGTCAGTAAACTGTGTATCGCTACATCCCTAAGACCCTCCTGTTGCCCACCTTTTTTCATGAAAAAGGTGGCAGAGCCAGGTCAGTAGTTGAGCCCAGCAATGCAGCAGTGAATATGGCACTAGAGACCATTCATCACCATGAACTTAAAAGGACATGCAGTGCAACACAGTGGGGAGGACACTTTTAGGGTCCTGGGAAATTATGAAGATGTCTCCTAGAGGTTAAGGACTCCATACACCTCCACCCACAAAACTGGACTCCAGATACACAATCCTTAGACACTTACCCTTCATAAAGACTGAGGATCCTGAATACCTATCCACTTTTCTGGAGACTAAAGACTGTACCCACACATTCACCCCTTCCCATTCACCCCCCAATCCCTGCATCTGATGCCATGAGTGATGGCCCTGACTGACTAGCACAGCCTCTGCACTCCACACATGCTCTGCCAGGGCCTGGAGCTGCTACTCTGGGGACTACTGCCCCACAAGGCCCCAAAGTCCAGTTTATTCACCTGCCATGGCCCTGTTGCACCATGTATACTCTGCCCTGGGCTCAGGGCCACACTCCAGGTACTACTATCCCTCTCTGTTCAGCTCTTTGCTAGTCAGGGAGTCCTTTAGCCACCCTGTTTTAAATAGTTCCATGCACAAGACCGTATCATGTTCCACCCCCTCTCTCTGCTTTACTTTTATTTATAGAATTTCCTACTATGCACATTATACCTATATATTCATATACAGTCATCCACCACATAGCAATGTTTCAGTCAACAACGGTCCACATATACAACAATGGTCCCATAAAATGATGCCACAAAGACTAAGTAGGTGTATAGCAGACTATTTCATCAAGGTTTGCATACATACACTCCCTAATATTTGCGCAATGACAAAATCACAAGCAATGTACTTCTCAGGATGTGTCTCCATTAAGCAATACATGACTAATATTTGTTCACTGTTTTCTCTACTGTATCATTAGCTTCTTGAGGGCAAAGTCTTCATCTACTTGTTTATTTCACTAATGTATTCCCAACACCCAGTAGCTTGCATGTAGTAGGAAACCAAAAACATTTATTAGATAAATTGATGAACTAAATAAGTGAATCAATGAATGAATATAGGAGAACACAGTAGATCATTCAGCAAAATGTCATATAGGATACAACCAGATGATGAAATTACAGATAATAACCTTCTTCTATGAACATTTTTCTATGTAAGCTTAATATCATTTAAAATCTCTATATCCATATGCATTTTTAGAATAAAGGAATATTTTCAGTTTTTGTAGTACAGATTTTAAAATAAATCAAGGGCAATAAAAGTATGATAGAACTTAAAAGAAGCTCAGAAGTAAGGTATTAGGTAGGTGGAGCAGGAAAATTCTAATGAAAAATTAAATGTCCACTACAGTGAGAACCAAAAGCTTCAGATACTAAATGAATACAGGATAAATAATTAGCTATTAGGAAAATGAAGATGTTTGTCTTTTTTTTTTTTTAAAGTCAAATGTGAGTTCAAGGTAGTCCTACCCAAACAAGTGTTTAAAATGAGGACAAATATCTTTTCTTTGATTCAATTTCCTGACCCTGAATTTCATTCAGGACTCAGAATTTTGCATTGTCAGACATGAAAGGAACATTCAGATGTGATTCGCCATGTAAAGCACATAGACAGACCCAAATAGTAAGTTAGAATGAATCTACAGGCTGCTCATAAATTCACCACCCAAAGACTGAATGTTTATGTGCTTCCATCATCTTACACACAAGAGGAATTTCTCTTTTTTAAAAAAGTAAATTATAATCCAGTGTTATATGTAATTTCTATGATAAAGATAAATATTTAGCCATAGTTCTTACCCAATTTGTTTAATAATTATTAAATGGCTCTTATATGATAAGAATTATGAAAGATCATAAATTATCTGACTATGAAAATTAATACAAACAAGCTTCTAGATTTCATAGATGCACAATCTTGTTTTCCATCCAAAAAGAAGAAAAAGAACCCCATTACTTTAAGTCATAAAATATAAAAGTTAAAAGCACAAGTTTGTATGTATGTATGTATATAATATATGTTTTTATTTTCGAGAGGATTTTGCTATAGGGTATGTGCGCTCGCCAGAAAGATGGAGAGAGACAGACAGACAGACAGCAAGAAGTTACCTGCCCTCCCCCCCTCCCCCGCCCCAGGAGGAATGGCCACGCTGCAATTCCTTCTCCTTCATTCTCCTCTCAGGATCTTGGGCACGCAGGCACATGCGCCCAGTGTGAGTTTAAGCCACCAGATCCGGGACTCGAATTGCATTTGAGTACCTCCAAGGAGGTAGCCATTACATCATCTATTGGTCCCAAAAGCACAGTTTTTGGAGACCAGCAGGTGGCATAGTGGTTAAGATGATTAACTTCCATGCGGTTCGTTGTGGTCCATGTCCACAGAAATATCTACGTGCCCAAAATCCTAAGAGGAGATTGGAGGAAAAGTGATTGCCATGTAGCCATCACCTTGTGGGGGTAGGGGGAAGGAGTGATTTCTGTTTTTCTGTCTCTCTGGTGAGTGGAAGTGTCCTATAGCAAAAATATCTCAAAAAAAAAAAAAGAGAAAAGAAAAAAGAAAAAAAAACCCACAGGCTTTTTCAAACTACCTAAATCAAAATATAGACTCATTCTTTTAACAGATATGTCCATTGTATGGATACAGCATTATTTTTCCAACTAACCCCCTATTGATATGCACTGAATGTCTTCCATAATGAGGCCATGTAAGACAAAGCTGCAACAAACTTCCTTATACATATACTACTGTTATGTCTATTTATGTAGAATTTAAAGGCACTAGTGTCCAGATTACTACAATAGCCGTCTAACTAGTTATGTAGTTTGTGTTTGCCCTTTTATGGTAAAAGTATAACTTAGATTATGTCAGTCTTCTGCTCCAACTTGTTAGTGATCTCTCAGTTCCCTCAGAGAAAAAGATCAAGTCCTTAATTGGTCTATAAATCTCTCACAATTGCTCATCTTCACCGTCAGGATTATTTTGACCCCATCAATTACCATTTCCCACCACATTCAGGTTATTCCAGACAGACTACCTCAGGGACCATTCTTGAAATCCCATGTGCAAGCCTCCACCTTAGAATCTGTATCTGCCTGTCCTTTCCACTTGGAACTCTCTGAAAAAGAAAAAAAAGAAAAGAAAACCTTTCCCCAAAGAAACTGCTCTTCTATTTTTTTGCTCAGAGTATTAAATACATTGTATTTAGTAAGTTGCCAGGAAACTCATGAAGCATTTTTGCATAGAAAAACAGAAAAATATGTCATGACTTTCCCAATGACCAAATATTTATTTATTTTGTTTCTAGTCCCAAACCAAATAAACGTTTATTTGAGGGTAAGGACTTTGTGTCATTACCATATCTCCAATAACTAACATAAAGCCTGATACATAGGAAGTGAAGTGTGCAACACATTTTCATTAAATAAATTGATACAAGAATAAAAGATTTTCTCAATTTTGTTAGATGCTGCCGATTAACCTCCCCCAAATGTTGCAGCAATCAGCACTCTTCTGTAATATGTAAGAATGATGGCAACTATTTTCCCACACTTTAATCAACACTAGACATTATCAATCTTTTAGTTAGTTATTTACGTATATATCTATTTAGTTATTAGCCAAAGAGTAAGTGTACTTGTATCCAATGAATCATCAAACTGTAATCTGTAACCAAGAATATATAATTTACTTTGATACATTCCTATGTGACACACTACACAGACTAAAAGCAGAAAGAATGCAGATAATTGAAGATCTACAGTTAGTATTCTTAATAGTCATATCTACCCATTCTTTAGTCTAACAATTAAAATGCAAATCAAATACATCTTCAAGGGAAACTAAGACAGTAATCTCTCAGTTCAAGGAATCATCTATCAGCCAGCACCATCCTTCTGTGAAATAAGAAGCTTTTTGGCAGGTCTGAAAGAAAGAATGAAGAAAATGAGAGGATCACTCATTATAACTGCCCTCCTGGAGTCCTTTCAAAAATATGCTTCCATGACAGATAAAGGGAATTCAGAAGCTAAGAGGCACTCTGCTAAGACTTACAGGAGGCTTTGGCATAGATCCACATGGATGATAAACAAAAACGTACAAGGGAAAGAAGAATGTGGTAGGTATGAATATACCCTTCATGTTACATCGAAGGAAGTAATTCTGAAGATGCAAATTCAGCCTGTTGAATAGTCCTTGAAAAGGACATTTTAAAAGAACATCAAGCAATCACAAGACCTATGGGGGGAATTGGTTTAGAATCCAAAGCTAGACAGCTAAGTGTTAAAATATTGTAAGGGCATGAATTATCTATAGAAACGTCTGCGTGTTCAAAGACCACTAGCATTTTTAGCATAGAAATTACAAATTTGGTTCACCTTTTCAATAGTTCTGTGTTAATAAAATGATAGCATACACCAATTTTAACATGGCGTTCAGCCCTACTTTTTATGTTCCGAGTTATTCTTTTCTCTCATATTTAATACCATGTTTAAAAGTAAAATAGATACCATCCCAAATTGCAAACTACAGATGTCCTATAAAAATCTAAACTATACAGGCCTACTTCAGAAATTTGCCAAATTTCCCATTTGGGAACTAGAACTTAAGTTGGAGGTAGAGCCAATAAAAAGATAAAATACTGCCAGACTATAGAAGACTTGGATCATTTCAGTGATGCTGCCAACAGATGGCAAATGCAGGGCAATGGAAGATAATGCCAAAATAATTACTTCCCAAGCCAGGAGCCAAGCTAGGGAATGTGTTCTGAGAAATAATCATTCTGCTCACTGCTCAGGAAAAGGACATGTACAAATATTAGGAGGAAAATAATCAAATCTACAGAAATAAGGGAAGAGCAATGAGATTAAAAATATTCTATTAGAAGGAATGAAAAAAAGGGAAAGAATGGTTTAGATATGCCGACTAAGATAACATTTTTAAAAGAATAAAATGCTGTAAAAGTAATTTCAGAAAAATAATGTCTACCTTTTTAAAGCAGTGTGTGCTAGGCCTTGAGCCAAATGTTTTTATAAGTATGTTCTTATTCAACCCATGATAAAGCTCATAGCATTATTATGGTTGAATAACTTTTATTCCTTACATTTTACAGATGAAGACACTGAAAAAGAAGTTACATTTATTCCTAAAGTCACATAACTTGTAAGTGGCAGAGGCAAGGTTCACTACTAGCCATTTTGACTCCAGAGACCCCTCTTCAGCTTTACAATATGCATCATTGCAAATGTCACAATTAGACACCTGAAAGACAGCTTAACTTTACAGTCTGACAGCAACCTGGTATATGGTGGAAATGTTGCTCTATTTACCTAAGATTCAAAACTCATTGACCTGGGACCAGCAGGCTGGCATGGGAGTTAAGGCACTGGACTCCCACATGGCCTGCACAGTTTGAGTCCCAGACCAGGTGAAAATCACGCTGGGCACTTGCGCATGCATGCCAAAAATCCTAAAAGAAAGAAAGGATTACAGTGTGGCCATCCCCTCTAAGGGGCGATTTCTCACTTTCCTTCTCTCTGTATCTCTCTCTCTCTCTCCTCTCTAGCAAGTGTGCATTCCCTGTGACAAACCCCACTCCCCCAAACAACAACAAAAAACTCCTTGACCTAACATTTAATTAGCCCTTACTATACGATGGCATCATAATAGGCACTAGAGAGAAGATAATTTAATTCTATTAGAGTTTATAGTACAGTGGGGAGTAAGAAATAAGACAGATATGTAGACAAATAATCAAAGTTTAATCCAGGAAGCAACATGCTAGCAGATACATTAAAAGTATCAAAAGTACAGACTTACTATGATTCTATTTGCGTTTCTATCTCAAATAAGGGTGGAAAGATGGGAAGGAAGAAAGGGATAAGTACCTAGAAGTATTAAACAGAGTACTTAATGACATTAAATTGCAATTTATAAGGAGCTGTGAAAAAATAAAAGTATTTAAATAACACATATAAACTGTGACAAAGTATCTAAAATTGTTTTAAAAGTGTATGAAACATGGGACTAGCAGGTGGCATAGTGGTTGTGTCATTGGGCTCCCACATGGCTGATCGCGGTTTGAGTCCCAAACCCAGTGACCTGAAACTCATGCCGGACTGTGTGTATGTGTGCATGCCCAAAAAATCTTGAGAGTCACGCTGGGCACTTGCGCATGCATGCCAAAAATCCTAAAAGAAAGAAAGGATTACAGTGTGGCCATCCCCTCTAAGGGGCGATTTCTCACTTTCCTTCTCTCTGTATCTCTCTCTCTCTCTCCTCTCTAGCAAGTGTGCATTCCCTGTGACAAACCCCACTCCCCCAAACAACAACAAAAAACTCCTTGACCTAACATTTAATTAGCCCTTACTATACGATGGCATCATAATAGGCACTAGAGAGAAGATAATTTAATTCTATTAGAGTTTATAGTACAGTGGGGAGTAAGAAATAAGACAGATATGTAGACAAATAATCAAAGTTTAATCCAGGAAGCAACATGCTAGCAGATACATTAAAAGTATCAAAAGTACAGACTTACTATGATTCTATTTGCGTTTCTATCTCAAATAAGGGTGGAAAGATGGGAAGGAAGAAAGGGATAAGTACCTAGAAGTATTAAACAGAGTACTTAATGACATTAAATTGCAATTTATAAGGAGCTGTGAAAAAATAAAAGTATTTAAATAACACATATAAACTGTGACAAAGTATCTAAAATTGTTTTAAAAGTGTATGAAACATGGGACTAGCAGGTGGCATAGTGGTTGTGTCATTGGGCTCCCACATGGCTGATCGCGGTTTGAGTCCCAAACCCAGTGACCTGAAACTCATGCCGGACTGTGTGTATGTGTGCATGCCCAAAAAATCTTGAGAGGAGAATGGAGAAGAAAGGATTGCAGCACGGCCACGCTTTCCATTTCTCTGGTGGTGCATGTGCCCTACAGCATAATTATCTTTCTCCCACCCCCACCCCCGCCCCCCCAAAAAGTGCATAAAACGATTTCACTGAAGCATATGGGGAGGGGGCTGTGCTAACTTAAAAGAACTTTGGAAATTAGTAGTATGTCACTACAGAGAGGTACTAACTCAGTTTATCTTGTATTCTCACTCAATAATCAACACAGAAGCCATCTGCAACCAAATATGTGGGGATCCCCCTTCACTAGCAAGCAAGCAAAATTAAGCCGTGGATAATAGCTGGGAATCTTCGCACAACTCAGTTCAGTTCTGACTGTCTACTTAGAGATGGCATATCAGATCTCACAGATTGAGGGCTCAGCCCCACCAGACTGCCCCTAACTCTATTGCCAATGGCAAACTTCAGTTGTTTTACTTGTGCTTCTGATCAATTGATGGTTAAAATCAGGGTTCCCACAGCCCTCTTCAATCCTCTGGTTCCATTAATTTCCTAGAGCAGTTCACAGAATTCAAGAAAACCCTGACATTTATCAGTTCATTATAAAGGATAGTACAAAGAATACAGATGAAAATATGCCTAGGGCAAAGCTTACAGGAGGGGCTCAGAGCTCTCATCCCCCTCCAGGAACCGCCACATGTTTCAGCTCTACAGATTCTCTCTAAACCCTGTCCTTCAGGGGGTTTTTATGGAGGCTTCATTACATAGGCATGCCTGATTAAATCATTAGCCATTAACAATCAGCTTAACCTCCAACCCCCCTTCCCCTCCAAAAGAGTTTGGGATGCTGAGCTTAAAGTCTCAACCTTCTAAATCCTGCCTTGGTTTTCCTGGTGACCAGCCCCATTTCTGAAGCTATTTAGGAGTCACCAGTCACCTCAGTTGCATACACACATATTGGAGATTTCAAGGATTTTAGGAGTTGAATGCCAGGAAACAAATGGGAAACAGAACTTTGTGATACGTCCCAATATCACAAATTGCAACTGTGAGACAAAATGCGAAAGGAACTTTACATAAGCGCTCTAGTTGATAAAGTTGTTTCCCATGGGAGTTTAGTTTAACAATTCTCAAACAACTCTATATGTATATTAAAATTAAACAACAACATAAATGATTGGTGGATGGTGGGAGCCAGGTTCTTCAAGTATCTGGTAGCAGGTATCAGACAAGCAAGAAGACAGGACTAGACTGATCCATGGTATGTTATAGCTGGAGATATTTGTATGAACTCATGTTTAGCTTATTATAGATACAGATGGAAGTGTTTAGAAATATATACATATGGATGTATGTGTGTGTATACATACATAAATTCTTTTGTTACGTCAGTTACACACATCTAAAGGAAACAAATACTGGTAGCCACGAGCCAACCTAAAGCCTAGATCTTGATTTCTAATACCATTCTCCAATGAAGAAAATAAAGAATTTTTAGGGAAATGTGAGTTTAGGACTTGAGTAGTAAATATACAGGATAAGTCTGGAGTATCTAACATTCAAAAAAAAGGAAAGAAATAAAGAAAGAAATCCACATCAGGGCCAGCAAATTGCATAGCAGTTATGTCACTAAACTCCCATATGGCCAACCACAGTTCCAGTCTCAGACCTGGTGGCTTGAAACTCATGCCAGGCACATGTACATGCATGCCCAAGATCCTGGGAGGAGGGTAAAGGAAGGAGGGACTGCAGCATGACCATCTCCCCAGAGGTGACTTCTCACTTTTCCTCTGTCTCACTCTCTCTCTCTCTCTCCAGTGAGTAAACATGCCCTAAAGCAAAAACCTCTAAATTAAAACAATTATTTTTAAATCCTCATTGGTGAGTATATGCCAAAATAATAGCATAAGAGTCTACAACAAAAGCTTCTAATGCTCAAAGCTGGAATAACTTCAGCAAGAAATGATAAAGATTTATTAGGTTATAAATCAAAGTACAAAATAAATATCCACAAAGTCATACTAATATAAATAGCTGATTGAATGAACATAAGGAAGCATGTAGACAAATATCTCATGGAGAAGAATTCTAAATAATTTATGACGATACTCCACCCTCGAGACAGCGAAACACAATTCCCTGCCCCTAAAGTATAAACTATGCATAGTGAACTCCTTCCTAAGGATAAAGTATGAAAAGAAGGAAAAACCAGTAACTTTGTCATGGAAAAAACCTGACAAACATGACTTCAACCAATCAACGTTAAAATCAACAGTAATACATGTTGACAGTATGTTCCCTTGACATGACATGATGACAATGGAACTTCACTTCTTCCTCCCAAATCTCATAACAGCAGTCTAATCTGAAAGTAACTAACAATGAAGATTTTGAATGTGCTCACCACAAATAAAGATAAATGACTGAGATGACAGGTACACTAACTACCTTGATTTAATCATTACATATTATATTCTTATGCTGAAAAATCACATTGTAACTGCATAAATATATACAATTATTACATGCTAATTAAAATAGCAAAGTAAAAGAAAAAATCATATCATAATGCCTGGCCAAAAAGAGATAAAATATTAACATAAACAACAATCAAAAATATTCTGCAAAATGCAGTAATCGTAGGTATTCCTTAAAACCAGCTAAGTCCCAAAAACAAGGAAAGTCTGAGAAACTATCATAGTCAAGAGAAGATTAGTAGACATGAAGATTAAATATAATGTGTTATACTAGATGGGATCTTGGAATGGAAAAAGGATATTAAGTACAAATTTTTAGGAGAAAAATAGAGAGGCAAGACATCTATAGGACACAGAAATAGATGCTTATCTACTGATGACAATGTGTATAGTCTTGCCAACTGGACTGGTTTGAAGTGTATTCATGTTGGGTAAATTTGTTATACAAGCTGTAGTGATGTACAGTGATTGAAAGTATAAAAGAAATTAAAATAATAACTAAAAAATCTTAGTAAAATATGGACTTCAGTTGATAATAATGTATCTGTGTTGGTTCACTAATTGGGATAAGTATATTATCTAACATATTAAAAATTGAGGGACCAGAAGTTAGCATAATGGCTTTGTCGCTGAACTCCCATGTAGTCGACTATGGTTCGAGTCCTGGACCTGGTGTCTTAAACTCACGCTGGGTGCATGTGCATGTGTGCCTGAGGTCCTAAGAGGAGAATGGAGGAGAAGGGACTGTGGTGTGGCCATCCCCCCTGGTGGGTGATTTCTTGCTTTCTATCTCTCTGTCTCTCTCTGTCTTTCTGGCGAGCACATGCATCCCATAGCAATATCCTCCAAAAACAAAAAACAAAATTGAGGAAATTAAGCATGAGGTATATAGAAACTCTGTACTGTCTTTACAATTGTTGTGTAAGTATAAAACTGTTTATATTTCAAAGTTTATTAAAAATATTCATCACAAGAAGTAAAAGGAATTCAAAGAATAGGAAGGAAATTTGCATGTTTATATTTATGGACCTTTAAAAAAGAAAATTAGTATCCCCTGAAAAGGGTACCTTTAAATATTAAGTTAAGTATCCTAAAAACTTATACATGGGAAAGATGGACACTCATTCAATATATAAACATATTATAAGAATAGAGCAACTTTTCACCAAATTCCCAAAGATAAGTTCTGGAAAAAAAAATAATAAACAACTCAAAGAGTTGCAACACAAATGAATCTGACCATGCTCAAGCGGATAGAATGGGTATTATTAAAGAATAAGATTGTCTCCCTAAATGGCTCTCAATTCCTAAGAAGACTTCTCTTAGGAAAGCATTAAAAAAGATAGTTCTGAAATGAACTAACAAGTACTGAATGAACTAGTGTCAATTTTCACAGCAACTAAATATTACAGGATCATGGAATCGCAGAGCTTGCAAAATCTCTAGGTTCAACCCCTCATTGTGAGGAAACTGAAACCTAGAGAGATTGGATGACTTGCCCTATAAAACTTGCGTAGCTGGTGACTCAGCTGATTCCAGAGCTATTTCCTTTAATTCTGGGGTCACACCTTTTCCAGGGTATGACACCAATGATGAAAAATAACTGCCACATGTTATTTCTTACTTCTTCCTTCCCCAACTGACTGTCATGCTCAC
>NW_006160032.1:76322-94818 GCF_000334495.1 Tupaia belangeri chinensis
CTTGTCTATCTATTTTCTAATGATTGCCTATCATATCATATTTTCTCTCTGAATAGATCTGTGGTTAAAATAGCCCTCTATCCCATGCATTCCTTACCCAATATAAAAACAGGCACATGAGAGTAAACTTATATTACATCCCTGAAAGACAAGAAATTGCACGAGCATAAAGTAGCTATGCCCTAAGGTAGAAAGTTAATACTGGAACAGTACACATGGCCTCATACCACGATAAACTCAGAAACTTCATTAAAGTAATGTTTACTTATTAAATTGGAACAATTAAAGTAATCAGACAAAAAGTGATCCATTTCTTGTACTATATTAATTTAATTTGGATGAGAATAAGCAATACCTCGAATTAATCTCTTCAATGGGAGTTAGTTGAAATGATTAGGTTTTTCTATCCTATCAACTCTAAAACTAGAATGGAGAAAAACACAAAAGCAGTTCAATTTAAATAAAAGTACAGCTTTGAACTTTGAAATAATCAGATATTGAGCGGACACAGCTATTTTTCCAACTTAGATTCTAATTAGTTTTCTTCGGTCTAAAGCTGATATGCATTCTATAAACTTGCAAATTTAGCAATTATCTGTAAAAATCTTTTTCTTTAAATAACTTGAGAGGTGTCTGCGGAGACTAAAAATATAAGCAACAGATACAGAAATGTTTAAAAATGAAAAATTTGCCTGACAAATATACTTACAAATGTGAAAAATCTGTGTTAAGTTACCTCAAAATCATGTACATCCTTTGACCATAAATTTCAAACTTATTAAAGTTAGAAAACCTCAAAGATGAAAGAGAAATGTCAGCAGTTGATGGCAAGCAAGAGTAAGTTTGATATGATCACAATGCTTCACAAACCACAAAATCTGAATTTCAGAGCAGGAATAAATGTTTGCAACCACCTAATCCAAATCTCATATTACTATTTGTGCAACATACCACAGAGTTTCGGTAATTTTCCACAAGGTACCAGGGTGGGTGGCATTGAAGTGGGTGGCATTGAATCCCAGGTGTGCTGCCTGTTCACCCAGTGCTCATCGCCCCTTTCAGAATAACATGCAACACTTCACAGTTTCTTCGCTTCATTGCTGGGTGACTGCCATTGCTTAGACAATATGAACATACATTCCTTATTCTTAACTCCATGTTCTTGGTTCCACTTACTCTCAAAGTCAAGACTACTTTCAGGTCTTGATTTCCCCCATAGACAATAAGAGTTGATTGTTTGCTTTATAGCTTAACAGTCTGAAATATAATATAACCTTTATTCTTTATCTCAGAATACGGTGGCATAAATAAGGCATATTTTTCAAATACAATATAAGCAAAAGACAAATTATGAAAGAAAATGCTAGGGCCAACCCTGTAGCACAATGGTTAACTTAGCTAGATCCTACGTGGGTAACCACAGTTCAAATCCTGGCCCCAGTGACTTGAAAACAAATCAGATACATGTGTGTGCCATCCCAAAAACCCTGCCAGGAAGGAAATAGAGAAGGGATTTCAGCATGACCACACCCCATCAGGGGATGCTTTCTACCTCTTTCTATCTCCCTCTTTTTCTCTGGCAAATACAAATGTCTTCTGGAAATAAAGGGAAGAAGGTGAATGTTAATTAATAAATAAACATAGTAAGTTGAGTTCCCTCAGTGACCACATAGTTGACTTAATGGGTAAATCAGTTACCAGTGTGAGATTTCCTTACTTTATATCCTACTTCTCCCACTGCGTAGCTGTAACCTTAGGTCCAAACCTACTCTTTGTCTCATCATTTTTATAGATCAAAAGAAATAGAAGATAGATATCTAGAAAGAAAGGTAGACAGATGATAGAGATCATCGTAAAATAAAAGGAAGTTTAATAAAGTTCCTAGCATTTCCATAGTTACTGGTTCAATGCATTGTTTTGAAATATCAAATAACAAATTATTTCATTGCATTTTACGTTTTAAAGGAATCTCTGCTTTACTAAATATGTCAGCTTCCTTTTATGTAAGCTGGGCTACTTACAAAATGTTCCTTAAAATTTTTGAGTCTCAGGTTTTCTCCTGTTTAATTCTTTCATATAGAATTAAGGTTCAACAAAAAGTATTCTACATGTTTTCTGTTGCTACTTGGGAGCCTTTACATCCCCTTTCATGCTTCCTTCTTTATAGCATAGACTAGAAGCTTGGGAACTATAGTTATCAGACTTTTTTACCTATAGGATTTAAGATACAGAATAGATTCTACCAATTTGGGTGAGTTTGGAAGACAGAACAAAAACCAGAACATACTCCTTTTCCTCTGGCAGTGATAGGCAATCATGTGATCTTCCACACACAGGAAGTTTTTCAGTGATCTCTACGTATTTCTCCTGAGTCATCATCCTTGGTGCTGTAAGTTTTATATGTTTTCTTAACATAGGCAAGAGCAGCAATTTCCAAATTCTCTGAAAATCTATAGCAAATAGGAAACCAGTGACAGACTTTCCTGATTGTCATGCTTCAAGTCCTTCCAAGAGTTGTGTAAGTACTTGCTCTACAGTATTAAATTCCTTTCCTCTCAAAATACTTAGTGGTATCTGTTTTCCTGACTGATCCAACTGATAAACACACAACGAATTTATCACAGTGCCTAGCACAAAGTGGGTGCTCAGAGGATTACTTGTAACGATGGATGTAGCCACAGAGGTATAGAAGTAGGAGCAACAAACTAAATCCCCACATTTCCTAATAAAACAAGGATAGAGTTCTATGCAAATTAGAGGAAACTATGGACTATAGAAATAATAAAAGGAGTCATATATTATTATTTAGAATTAAATGCAATAATTCAATTCAACTAACATGCTAATTTACAGAATTACATATGGGTTTGCAAGTATTGTTTGTGCATTTTATAGCTATGTGATCTGGAGGAATGAACCCTAGATAAGAAACAGGTACATGTGAATTAGAATCTCACTTGGTCACTTATTAACTATGATCTTGCACAAGTCAACTTTCTGTGCATCAGTTTTCAAATCTGCAAAACCAAGTAGTTGAAGCAAATACTCACAGAGGGCCTATTCAGCTATTTAATGCTATGCTCTTAAAATTGAGTATGTGAAGGCTTTTAAGGTCCTTGAAGACTACTGCCTTAAGTCATTTAAATATTCCCCTGAAACCATATGATGTGATAAATTTTCCTAAGGATGAAAACATTTGCATATCAAAGGGTATTATTCATTTTAACATAGCCTCGCTTCTGTCCCAATTACCATCAAATTTTTATTAATAAAGTAATGCTGTCTCATTTCAACCAATTTACAGTCAAGAGAAAAGAGATGGAATTGAAAAGTATCCATGTATTCCATTCATTTCAGAAATATCTCAAAGAGCAATTATACACTGTCTTTTCAATCATCAAAGGCAAATAAACAGTAACTTCCAGCAAAAAAATAAAAATAGATGTGTGTGTATATATGTATATATAGATAGATAGAGATCTATAGAGAGAGACAGACAGAGTAGGAAGAGATAAAGAAAGACAGAGATTAAGAGAGACACAGAGGGAGAGAATATGAAAATATTTTGAAAAGTGTAAAGAAATAAAAAAAGATAAACGTAGGAGACTTTGACCACCTATTTGGAGAATTGATTGATCAAAAATTCCATTTCTTTATGATGCTAGAAAACTAAAATTTCTTAAGGCACTCTAACATACAGTAGTCAGTAGCTTTGCATTAAGGTAGACACAGAGTTTAATTCTAGAGTCAATAATTACAAAACGTTTAACTATAAGTAATTTAATCTCCATAAGCCTAAGTTTTTCATAAGCAAAATGAAAATAATAATCATCTTATAGAATTGTTGTGTAAACTGTTACCCAGCTCTGTCACCTTAAATAGGTTTCAATTTATGCAACCTTGATTTTATGAAGAGATACTAAAAACAAAAAATAGAAGTCAGAAAGTAAACTCTTTCCTAAGTTTGAATGAAAATTAAATTATAAAGGGTAAGAATGCTTTATTAATTGATGATTAAGAATACAAGAATACTCCATGGGGACCAGCAGGTAGTGTGGTGGTTAAGGTGCTGGACACTCCCACATGGCCAACCACAGTTAGAGTCCTGGACTTGGTGGCTTGATTTTTTGCCTTCTCTCTCTCTCTCTCTCTCTCTCTCTCTCTCTCTCGTCAAATTAAAAATAAATGAATGACTAAATAAAATTAAATAAATTTTTAAAAAAAAAAAGAATACCCCATTATGTGGAGCCAGCAGGTGGTGTGATGGTTAAGGTGCTGGGCTCCCACATGGGCCGACTGCGGTTCGAGTTCTGAACCTGCTGCCTTGTTTCTCACTTTCCCTCCCTCTCCCTCTCTCTCAGCACCTGTCTCTCTCTGGTGAGGGTGCATTAGCAAATTAAAAAAATAATGATAATGACAAATAAAGTTAAATAAATACTTCTTTATAAAAAGGAATATTCCATTATGTCACAACTCAATCTTTCAGTGTACTTTTATTTTCAGCAGGTGCTGGCTCACTCAGTCATAATCTTATTACAGGAATGCTTTGTGAGCCAGAAAAGGCCATGTGTACTGGCAGCCCACGTGAGAGTGACTGCTCAGGTTACCTTTAGTAGCAGAGAATCTTTCAGTATCTAAAGTAAAGGATCAGAAAATTCAAATCTAATGGGCCTTGGAAAAATATTTTTGATATACTAATAAGTCAGTGTTTCATGAGTCAGTTGTTCTCCAAATGTGGTTCGTGCCCACCATGGTGCCCACCATGGGCTGTCACGGTCTTTGTGGTGGGCCATGATCTTTCTCAACTGAATGGCATTATCATTAATAAATACTTATTAGGCATAGTATGGACCAGAAACTATGCTAGATGCTGAAGAATCAGTGATAAATAAAATAGATCAAGCCTTTGATCTACTGGACTTATACTGTAGTATCTATAGAGACACATAAAAATTAATAATACATATTCTGACACAGATGACAGCAGTACTTTGGAGAAAAAAAAGTATAGAAGGGACATAGAAATGTCATGATGAAAAGAGAGCTTTAATTTTAAATAGTGTGTCCAGGGAAGGCCTTCCTAAGACAATATTTGAGTAAAGTCCTAAAAGAGGCGAATTGTAAATCTTTTGTTTATCTGGGAAATGAGCATTCCAGGCAGAGGGAAGAATTAGGCAAAGACAATAGAGTAAGTAGGCATAAAGAGGTCAGTGGGGCCCATCCTTTTCTTACTAAACTCTCTTTTGTATTGAAGGCCATAGGTGAGCCATGGGATAGTTTGGCCTTCCTAAAATCACTTCCTTCTATAAATCTTTAAGTCTTCATGGGCATGGTTGCAAGTTGAACCCTGGGCAATGTATACTCAGGAAAATTACTAGGAATTAGATGATACAGTCTAACTGATTATCACATACAGTCAATATTGTCACTACTTTTTAATTCTGGAAAATAGAACTCCTTTGTATAAAGATTAAAGAATAACAACTATGCAAATTGGCACTTATTCAATAATCAGCAAATACTTAAGCATGCATTATGCTTCGTATGTTTTTCATGGTATTATAATCAGAAATATAAAGACTGCCTTTTCGGGACCAGCATTTAGCGTAATTGCTATGTCACTGGACTCCCATGTAGTCGACCACGGTTCACGTCCCGGACCTGGTGGCTTAAAACTCACGCCGGGCGCGTGTGCATGCCTGCCCAAGATCCCGAGAGGAGAATGGAGGAGAAGGGATTGGGGCGTAGCCATCCCCCCTGGGGGGTGATTTCTCGCTTTCTGTCTCTCTGTCTGTCTGTCTGGCAAGCGCACACGCCCTATAGCAAAAATCTCTATTAAAAAAAAAAAAAAAGACTGCCTTTTCGGGACCAGCATTTAGCGTAATTGCTATGTCACTGGACTCCCATGTAGTCGACCACGGTTCACGTCCCGGACCTGGTGGCTTAAAACTCACGCCGGGCGCGTGTGCATGCCTGCCCAAGATCCCGAGAGGAGAATGGAGGAGAAGGGATTGGGGCGTAGCCATCCCCCCTGGGGGGTGATTTCTCGCTTTCTGTCTCTCTGTCTGTCTGTCTGGCAAGCGCACACGCCCTATAGCAAAAATCTCTATTAAAAAAAAAAAAAAAAAAGACTGCCTTTTCTAGCACCCCCATCTTGGACAAATAACAAGGACACATACACACAGTCATGTGATACAGCGATTTTTACACATCGAATCAAATTTCATAGCAACTAGCACCACCAGGAACATTCTTAAGACAATTTTCTTCATAGTTTTATACATTAGAAACTCAGTAATCTCCATTTACAGACAAACGACAGATTCTGTGCTTACTATTCACAAGTACTGGATGACATAGGTTCTGAAAAATAGATGTCGACATATTATATTCTTCTTTCCTAGTAGAGGTGAATTTCCCATAAAGCAAAGCAAGAAAGAAAGATATATTTTGCAGAAAATAATTCCCATTTTTTCTTGGGCTGAACATTCCTTTGGATTTTTCTTTTTTTTTTTGGGGGGGGGTTTGCTAGAGGGCGCGTGCAATCGCCAGACAGACAGAGACAGAAAGTGAGAAATCAACCCCCAGGGGGGATGGCCAGGTCGCAATCCCTTCTCCTCCATTCTCCTCTTGGGATCTTAGGCACGCATGCACATGCGCCCAGCGTGAGTTTTAAGCCACCGGGTCTGGGACGAACTGCAGTCGACTACATGGAAGTCCAGCGACATAGCCATTATGCTAACTGCTGGTTCCCCTTTGGATTTTTTTAATGAGGAAGACAGACTAGAAAAAAAAAAAGACCTAGTTGTTTTCTTTTTTTTTTTTTTGAGACTTTCTATAGGGTGCATGCGCTTGCCAGAGAGACAGAGAAACAGAAAGCAAGAAATCGCCCCCTAGGGGAAATAGCCATGCTGCAATACCTTCTCTTCAATTCTTCTATTGGGATTTGGGCTCATATGCACAAGTGCCTGTCATGAGTTTAAGCCACCAAGTCTAGGACTCAAACCAGAGTTAACTATGTGGCAGTCCAATGACATAACCATTACACCATCTCCTGGTGCCAAAACCTCTGACCTTCTATTCTCATAGAGCTATATGTTGCATTTTTCTATCCCAAATCTGTATTCTCCTCTTGGAGAATCACTCCATCTTCCATTCTAAGTCAGACTGTTTGTCCATGGCTCACAGTTCCAGTTTGGGATCTAGACTGAGATGGACTATTCCATGCCCCCTTATAGGGCTATCTTTATGGGTGTGTTTGAGCCATATAGATATGCAAGGCCCTGCACTCAGAAGGACCTCAGACTTGATTCAAGGAGCTACCTCAAAATACATAATAATTTTATCTTTGAACTTGCATTGTGCAAGTAAAGTCCAATGGGACACTACAGGATACATGTGAGCAGGATACATGTGAGCAGAGGAAATGTGCACAATAGCCATAATTCCATACTACCCTATTTATATGTAACATATACATACAGTATTTACAAGGCCCCACGCATTCTAAGTACATTAGAGTCCAGTGAGATTTAAAGCAAGTACAAGGTAAACATTGCCATTTAAAATGAACAACTAGGGAGTTAGGGTAATGGCTATGTCGCTGAACTCCCATGTAGCCGACCACGGTTCAAGTCCAGGACCCGGTGGCTTAAATTCATGCCAAGCGCATGTACATGGTGCCCAACATCCCAAGTGGAGAATGGAGGAGAGGGGATTGCAGCGTGGCCATCCCCCCCTGGGAGGGGGGGTGATTTCTCACTTTCTATCTCTCTGTCTCTTTCTGGGGAGCACATGCACCCTATAGCAAAAACCTCTCTAAATCAATCAAGCAACGAAGGGCCTAGAAAGCCATACTCTCCATTTGCATCAGAACTTGCTTTAATGGAGAAACAAGACAGTGACATGGTAAGATATACAAATGACCAGAGAACCCTATTATATTCATTCTTTCTACTGTAAAGTTCCTGTATTATGCAACCACTTATGTTGAAAATGATGACATTCTAAAAGGACAATGAAAGGCAGGCAATTCATAATCTCTTTTTCTTTTGGTTCTTCCTTGCACCTCAGTAGTCAAATGTTGACAGTGTTGATAGAATGAGCACATATCAAGAAGAGAAGCTAGTTTTAAGTAGGAATTCCATTATTCTGGAGAAGATAAAATACATATGCATGGATAAACTACGAAATATAAACTTCCTAAGTTTGGTGAATTCTATATGAGTTAAATGCTGTTTAAAGCTGTCTTAGCACAACATAAAAACAAATGGGAAAATTCATGCTGATAGTGTAAAATATTTTTAATTTTCCTTACTTAGAATAACATTAAATAGCAAATAAAAACACCATGACAAGAAAGAATGAACAAGAGGGAAAAAAAAAATAAACTTTATGTTTTACTACCTTTAACAACACTCTGTTCCTCCATTTTGAACAAGAGTCATGACATATTTTCATTGTTCACTGGGCCCACAGACTGGGTATCCAGTCTGGCCTCCTGGCCACCATGACTAGCTCAGAATGAACATAGACATGAATCCAAGCCAATGAGATTTAAGACCATGTATGCGGGGGGAGGAGTAATTTTTGTTTTATTTCGTTTTTCCAGGAGCAAAGAGACATAGAATTTCTCTTTCCACTGAAAATTGTTTGGAACTCCTGGTAATAAACTCACAGTCTACAAATAAAAAATAGCCCAGAGAAAAAGCATTTCAAGAGGTAAAGCTTCCTGACAGTAACATCTGCACACCTAGCCCCATCCATACCTACCCCTAATATGTTTCCTCTTCCTTCAAACCAATAAAGTTAATTCCTTCTGTGATCAAACTAATTGGAGCCCAGTTTCCATCACTGACAACCAAAACATCCCTGCTATTAGAGTTCTCTTGCCTACACATTTTGATGTTAACCCTGCTCTTCTGACTCATAATAGAATAAAAGTGATCTGAATGAGTTTGGCATACTCTCCAGATCCCTTCCCAACTTGGCACTCTGCTTCTATTATGAAACCACATACTTGATATGTTCTGACCACATCACTCTGCTCATAGCTGTACCTTCCTACTTGTGCCTTAATTTACTAACCACATCTCCACCTAAAGACTACATGACCTCACATGTTGCTGTCATTAAACTGCAACACATTCTTATATACTTAGCTACAGTGTTTTTTCTCTAAAACGATCTCCCTATTTGTCCTCAAAACCATGTCCTTCCTCTTCATTTCTTTAAACTTTTTTATTTCAAGTACATACATATATGAAAATAGTTATTCATACCCATCATTAAATTGTACATATTTCAAATGTCTGAGTTTTCTGCACACCTAGCACAGATCCTGGTATATGTTTGTTCAATAAATATTAGTTGAATTGAGTTAAATAAATAACTGAAGAACAACAGAAAAGAAACTCAAAACACCTGGGACCAGCAGATGGTTTAATGGTTATGTCATTGGACTCCCACGTAGTCAACCACAGTTTGAATCCCAGACCTGGTGACTTGAAACTCAAGCTGGGCGCATGTGTACATTCTTGCCCAAGATCCTGGGAGTAGAATGGAGGAAAAGGAATTGCACCCTGGAGGGTTATTTCTAGCTTTCTGTTTCTCTGTCTCTCTCTCCAGTGAGCACATGTGTCCTACAGCAAAAAAATAAATAAATAAATAAAAATAAATAAATAAAGAAGAGAAAGTTAAATTCAACACTTAAGGCAAGAATCAGAAACCTTGATGAACTCTCGAGGCTATTTTGTGTCATTTTTAATTGAATACCCTGTTAATTGTGGCAAGACAGAATTATGACATTAAAACGTCACATTAGGACCAGCCCATTGCCTGGTGGTTAAAGGAGCTAGATTCCATATGGCCAACCATGTGGTTCAAGTTTCAAACCTGCTGGATTGAAAAACACTCTGGACAAGTGTGCATGCATGCTGAAAATTCCACAGAAGGGAGAGGTACATGAAAAGGGATTGCAGCATGACCATTCCTCTGCAGAGAGGGGAAGGGTGCTTTCTTACTTTCCTTCTCGCTCTTCCTCTGTCTCTCTTCCATGAGTGCACATACCCTCTATTTAAAACATAGTCACGTTATATATTTGTTTAATGCTTAGGATGAAAAGGATAATGCTTCGAGCAGAAAACTCTAACCAGCTTCCACTTTGGTTCTCTAGACACAGCTACCATCTTCTTGGCCAAATCTACTACTTGGATATAGAAAGTCTCATATCTTCTAAACCATTTAATGTTTAATAAAATGAAAAGTTCAATAAGGTCAAAGTCATACCATTCATTCTGATCTGTTCCATTGCTAATAACAGAAAATACATGAGATTGGGTGATTTTAAAGAACAGAGGTTTATTCAGCTTATGGCTTCAAAGTTTAAGGTCAGGGACCACAACACAGTGTAGGACAGAAGCACACATGCATCTCTGTCGGAAGCATTCTCCCTCCGTATAAATCCACCAGGACTTAATCACAGAGGTCCCATGCTAATGCCTAATCAGTTCCCAAAGGCCTCATCTTTCAATACCATATTCAGACTGTTTCCTCTTAATACCTTTATGGTATAACCAAATGCCAATACATAAATTTGGGAGGGACATTCCATTTGAAAGGGAGCATCATCTAAATTTTATCCATTCTTCCCTCTCTTTTATTTCTAAAATATAGAATGCATCCAATAAACACTAGCTGAACTTTTCATTTGTTTTCATCCTCAGAGACGCACATATACTCAGCAGAGAAAGAAAGAAAGAGAGAAGGAGAAGTAGAGGGAAAAAACACCTCCCAATGAGGTGTGGTCACACCACAAATCCTTCTCCTCTTTATCATATTGAGATGTGGAGCACACACACACAAATGTGCCTAGCCCATTTCTCAAGCCTCCAAAGCCAGGACTCCTACCAGGATTGGCTCTGTGGGATCCAGTTCCCTTAACCAGTGGGCCATACAGCTGTACCTAGTAAAAAATTTTTAATAAGACCTAATTATTATTGAAATCTTTTCCTTCTTCCACCGTTATCATTTACATATTCTAATTTAAGTGGCACCTTTTGAAGAACACAATACAATGTGAATAGTGCCTCTGGCAGAAATGGTTTATGCCTGTTGATGATAACATGTATCGTATTCTCAAATGGATTGGTCTGAGATGTATTTCAGGTTGGATAAATTCTCTTTACAAGCTGAAGGATGTATAGTGATTGAATGTTTAAAATAAATAAATAAAATAATAAGGAAAAAAAAAGAAGAAAAAGAAAGGATAGTACCCCTGGAGTTTCACAGTGCCTATACTTTTGGTTTCTTCATTTAAAAAAAAAATCCTGAAACAATATGGTGAGAGACATTTATTTGCTGTGGGTGGGGAGTCTAAGAAGCACTTTGAAGGAAAAACAAAATGAGAAAGAAGAGAGAGTTAATAAAGTGTGAATAAATGAGCAAGTTACTGTTGTAGACAACTGGATGTCGAGCCCGCTGAGAACCCTGTGAGAGTCTGTGAAACACACAGAGTTTCCCATCTCTCACTGTTAGGAGAGATTCCATGGGGTATTGGCTCTCCAGCACTTCTGCCTTCCCCCTGGCTGCCATGCTTCTGCAGCTACAGCATGCCGCTGGGTAAACTCAGAAGGCTGCACGTATATAAGGGAATTGAGTGTGTGTGGTTGAAGGGATATGACTGACAGCCTCTGCTACAGCTCCTGATACATAACTTGCTGCTAGAGTGTTAGTATTTATCTATTGTGCATCTGCTATGTGCTAGACATTGTTCCACATGTAAAAGACACAAAATTGAAAATAACAGATTAAAAATTTTTGCCAATATGAAATTTAAGATTCTTAGAAAGATTAACTACAAAACATGGACCATGTTTTATGATGTTCAGGACATAATAAATGCATGTAATGATAATTTTATCTTATCTCAGAGGTTAAGGAATGGTCTTAGAGAAAGTGAGGTTTGAGATGATGAAGGAAAGATAGGTGTAGTAAGAGATGAAGAGATAAAAGAGTAACGGGCATTAAGGCTAGAAAGGGCAGAGGCCAGATCATTCAGGACCTTGAAAATCATGTTAAAAACTGCAGTTTTGGGACCAGCAGTTAGCGTAATGGCTATGTCACTGGACTCCCACGTAGTCAACCGCGATTCGCGTCCCGGAACCGGTGGCTTAAAACTCACGCTGGGCGCGTGTGCATGCATGCCTAAGATCCTGAGAGGAGAATGGAGGAGAAGGGATTGCGGTGTGGCCATCCCCCCTGGGGGGTGATTTCTCGCTTTCTATCTCTCTGTCTCTCTCTGTCTGTCTGGCGAGCGCACACGCCCTATAGCAAAAACCTCTCAAAAAAAAAAAAAAAAAAAACCCTGCAGTTTTAAAGTAAGCACAGTGAAAAGCCATTGGAGGGTTTTAAGAAGTATGGGGGGGGGAGCATAAAGAATATTATTTGTTATTATTTGTGTTTGGAGGACTCCTATGCCTATTTGGAAGGATTCATTTAGAAAAATCCAATATACATGTGAGAGGTACCTTTTAGAGACTGTAAACAGCACAATGGACAAAAAAAGTAGCTTGGACCAAGTAGTTGTACAGACAAGTAAGAGCAGAACTTAGTTATGGGTTAGGTATGGGAGAGCAAGATATTTGCACTTTTACTTCTGGCTTTTGCTCACTAGACTCCCAGAAAAGGAGACACTGTCTTATTCATTGCTTTATCATAGTAACTAATCTAATGGATCATAGGACATATCTATATATTTAGATCATTTTTTAAAGACTTATTTAATTTTATTTATTATTAGCACTATTTTTCAGTTTCATACTTTGCACATGAGAGAGAGAGAGAGAGAGAGAGAGAAAGAAGGAGAGAAGGAAAGTGAGAAAGCAATTTGCCAGGTCCTGGACTTGAATCAAGGTTGACCATGTGGGAGTCCAGCTCCTCAACCATCATGCCACCTGCTGGTCCCATGTTTGGATAACTTTTTATAAATATTAGGAAATAAACAGATTTAGGTGAGGGAAGATCATCTCACTTTGGACATGCCTTTATGACAGCCAAGTGGAGATGCTGAATAAGCAACTGGAATAGTGAGTCTGCAGCTTAAAGGAGGGTCTGTTCTGGAGATGCAAATCTGGGATAGTCACAACATTTGATAATTAAAATCGTGGACAAACTTGTGATTGCCTGGAGAGAGAACTTAGTGTGAGAAGAGACCACTGAGGAATTGGATTGCCCACAAATGAAATACCTATTTGAATAACTGCAAATTAAAGTTTTCTTTGAAAAATTTTGCAAAAAGGAAAATTATTTTTATACAAATAAATTGAGAAGACAGTAGTTTTGTGTTGTTTTTGTTTTGTTCTTTGCATTGTCTTGACTTCTCAGTCTCTTAGAGATAATATTGGTTTTCTCAAAGACATCATTTTTATCTAGGCACAAACACACAAGTAGTTTTCACATTTTAAAACTGTGATAAAGCTCAACACAGCTTGAACTAATATAAATAAGAAAAAGATTCAACAGTGCTTTCAAATCATTCTCTTTAGCCTCTAAATTTTCTAAAATGCAGAGTTAATTACTTACTGGGCCATAATGGCAAATAAAATTAAATGGAAAGAAGGCACAGAGTTGTCAACAGAATTCCAGAAACAAAACAACCTTTTGCCATTTGATAAAGCAAAGAAAACCTCTTTCTAAAGTTATTCTTAAAAAATAAACAACATATTCATTAAAATAAAGTCTCTACTTTATATCTAATACCATATGTACACAGAAAAGAATTTAATCTCTGGAACCTTATAACCACATATCAACTATACATTGGTTAAATGATATTGACAATGAAGCCAATATATTGAAATTTCAGAAAATTATTACTTTTAAATTTACTTCAGTGTAAACTTTCTTGAATATATTTTAAGCCAAACATTCCACATGCTGCAAGGTGGAAATAAATACAAGTGAGGTGAAGTAATAACCCTAAATCATAAAAAAAAAAAAAAACAGATCTAAGATTTGGATTAGAACATGTCTTAGAACAGGGCTTTCCTTATTACAGCATATTTTCTTATTTTTCCCTCTCTGTGAATTCCTTTATTAAAATGAGCCTCTGCTCTTTAAAGTAGATTAACCCAAGGATCATTATTCTGAAAACGCAAGAGAAATTAAATATGACACTTAATTTGCAGTTTGCTGAATCCTCACTACCTGGTTATAAATGAATTTAAAAAGGAAATCAAGAAAAAATAGGCTCACAGAGCTACATCCATGGATAAATTTATCCATTTGGCAATTTCAGCTTTTTGTAATTTGGGGTTATTTGATTCTAACCAAGACTGGATGACCAATTGCCCACCTGTGACTAGCATGTAACTGACTTCTCACCCTGCTTCTAGAACTCTATATGAACAATGTCAAGAATCAGATTCATGGCCCAGCCAAGCGGGAACACACTGCTAAGATGTTAAGCTCTGCAGACTGGGAACACATGGGAGGAGATGGGACTGGTGATGATGGTTACATGAGAGATACATACGGTAACATTTCATAGAACTATATATACCCACTCCCATCCCACTCCCCAAGAAACATACAAAAACTGATCATGTGTGTAAGGGTCTGAAGACAACCATATTTTATGAACATCAGTTTCCTTGATTTAAATATGTACTATGAATATGTAAGATATTATCATTGGGGAAGCTGGGAGATGAATACACAGGAACTCTGTACTATTTTGCAACTTCTAATGAGTCTAAACCATTAAAAATTTTTAAAAAATCAAAAGAAAAATGAAAGAGAAAGTTTTGCTGAAAAGACATGTGAAAATGGTTTAAAGAACTTAGCACAATAGTTGGCACTTTACAAAAATATTCTAAATAGTTACAAATACCTTAAATTTTTTTATTTTTAATTGACAAATATGAATGCGGTATGATATGATGTCCTAACATGCCTCCATTGCGGAATGATCAAATCAGGTTAATTATTGTTTCTCTGTGGTGAAAACATTTAAAAAATATTCTTTTAGTTATTTTGAAATATATAATACATGGGCCTCCCCACAGCCTGGTGTTTGGCAGAGTTCAGACCCTGCATGGCTGACCATGGCCTTAGAATACTAACCCCAACCAGTAGCTTAAGAAATATACTGGGCATCTGTGTGTGCATGCCCCAAATCCTGAAAGGATGGAGAAATGGAGAAGAAGGTTTTGCAGTGTGATCCCATCTCATTGTGGGATGCTTTGTCTTTCTTCTCTCCTCTCTCCTCTGTCAAGTACATATGCCCTCCGGTGTGTGTGTATATACACATACATTACATTCTTATTAACTATAGTTATCCTGCACTGTAATAGATCACCAGTTCTATTTCTCCTGTCTACCATCTTGATCAAAGGGTTATTACAGTAATTTTTATTACTAAATCTAAAACAAAGCAGAATTATGAATATGAAATGTATATCACTGAGAAATAAGATGAAGTTTATCAGGTATCTGGAGGAAAGTCAGAATGAATTTTGAAGATAAACAATTAAAGGGTGAAAAAGGAAATATCATTAAGAACTCATCAGCTTCATACTAATTTCTCACTGCCCACCTACCATCACTTCGGTCACTTGACAATATATTCAAGAATCACATTACTGAAATATTTGTTTTACTTTAAAGGGTTGGGTAATTTAGTGTAAATGACACATATTTATAAATTTTTCCATCTTTATAGACTTTGATATTAATGATGCTTTGAATACTTACAGCTTACTAATATCTATAACACATTATAAATAGTTTATTACCTAATTATCTCTTTTAATTCATAGTAGGGCTTAAGCAATGGGCAAAATAAACTGTAATAAATCTTTATAGACAATTTAAACTGGGTTTCTGCTGAGTATAAATGTTCCTCTTCTTGAAGTAAACTCAGAAAATAGAATTATGTGAAGTTTAAGATAGCAGAGTCTTTATTTTCTTCTAGCCAGATGAATAGCTATTTTAGAAATATTAACAGTTTGATGCTCTACTTAAACAATTATGAAAAGCATGTTTTCATCCCCAATTAACTGATACATGTCTAAAATAATGTATTACCACACAAATATTCTGATTAAGGTATAATGAAAAAAGTGTATACAATTTGGGGTCAGAAAACCTGGACTCTAGGGACCAGCAGTTAGCATAATGGCTATGTCACTGGACTCCCATGTAGCTGACCATGGTTCAAGTCCCAGTCCCGGTGGCTTAAACTCACACTGGGCACGTGTGTGTGTGCCCAAGATCCCGAGAGAACAGAGAAGGGATTGCAGCGTGGCCATCCCTCCTGGGGGGTTATTTCTCACTTTCTCTCTGTCTCTCTTTCTGGTGAGTGCATGTACCCTATATCAAAAACCTCTCCCCCCCACCAAAAAAAGAAAAGAAAAGAAAACCTGGACTCTAAAAACCAGCAGATGACATAATGGTTATGTTGCTAGACTCTCACATAGCTGACTGTGGTTCGAGCCCTGGGTCCAGCAGTTTAAAACTCACACTGGGCATGTGTGCATGCATGCCCAAAATCCCAAGAAGAGAATAGAGGAGAAGGGATAGCAGCATGGTCATCAACCCTCAGAGGTAATTTCTTGCTTTCTGTCTCTCTGTCTCTCCAGCAAGCACACATGCCCTATAGCAAAAATTTCTCTTAAAAAAAAAAAAAAAAAAAAGACGGACCACCGGTTTGCATAATGGCTGTGTCACTGGACTCCCATGTAGTCGACCGTGGTTCAAGTCTTGGACCTGGTGACTTAAACTCGTGCCAGGCACGTGTGCATGTGTGCCCAACATCCTGGAGGAGAATGGAGGAGAAGGGATTGCATGTTGGCCATCCCTCTGGGGGTGATTTCTCACTTTCTGTTTCTTTGTTTCTGTCTTTCTGTCAAGTGCACATGCTCTATAGCAAAAACCTCTCCAAAAAATAAAAAGAAAGAAAAGAAAAGAAAACCTAAACTCTGTCATTGATATATTTATTCAACAGATTTTATTGAGCTCATGCTATACATATGTCAGTCACTCTTCCAGGTACAATGAATACAGAAAGGAACAAGACAACATCTGTAATGCAGGGTGCTTATATTTTAGTAGGAATGGCAGACAAAAACAAAGTAGAGCATTTGATGTTATAAAAAATGATGTGGATTCATAATAAAAAGTGAGGGATTGGCATTATATTACACAGCGGTCAGAGAAGGCCACTTTGGGAAGGAAATAGCTGAGTCAAACTTGAGCGAAGTTGAGGAAGTAAACCATTTGAAGATGTACTATGAGAGTATTCCCAATAGAGGGAGCAACGAGGACAAATATTGTCAAGAGGGAACAAGAATGACAATTCCAAGAAACAACTGAACGTCATGTGACTAGATTGGGCTGACATTGTGCAAGATAAGGTAGTCAATCAGGAGGAGATGGTTCCATGTTAAAAGTTGTAGGTGGGAGCCATAAGAGTCTGTGCTGGTGACTGCTGACAGTGACCAGGACTGTGTTGGGAATCTTGGAAGCACTGCCAACATGTCAGTTATAGAAGAAGCCACTGCCCAACTCCTGGATGTGAACCTTTATGAGAATCAGAGGTCTGTACAAGTGACAGAAAGTGGCCTCAACAGTGGATGCGAGCATCTCCAAGTTACTATCGGAGCCACTGTACCTACTGGCTTTGAACAGACAGCTGCAGATGAAATAAGAGAAAAATTGGGGTCATCCTGTAAAATCAGCAAAGACCGGGGCAAGATAATATTTTGACATTTCAGTGGAAAGTCTGGCTCAGGTTCATTGTCTGAGATCAGTTGATAATTTATTTGTGGTGGTTCAGGAGTTCAAAGATTACCAATTCAAGAAAAACAAAGGAAGAAGTTTTAAAGGATTTTGAAGACTTGGCTGGAAAACTTCCATGGTCAGACCCTCTGAAAGTATGGAAAATTAATACCAATTTCAAGAAAAGAAAAACAAAGCACAAAAAGATTAATCAGAATTCAAGTAAAGGGAAGACTGAAAAATGGGCAAGGAGACAAACTAGATGAGAGGAATGTTAAAAAGAATACACTAACAATGCTTTAGACTCATATTTTGGACTATTATGAAAACCCAGCCATCAAAGAAGAGGTGTCAACATTAGTAGGTGATGATTTGGCATCTTGTAAAGATGAGACTAATGAAAACACAAAAGAAGAAACAGAGCCTCAAGTGATAAAATTCAGAGTCACATGCAATAGGGCAGGAGAGAAAAACACTACTTTTCCTCAAATGAGGCTGCAAGAGATTTTGGGGGTGCTGTTCAAGATCACTTTAAGTGGAAGGCCGATATGACCAACTTTGATGTAGAGGTTCTTTTTTTTCACATTATTTATTAATTGCTTTTTGTATATACTTTCAATCATATTGTTTGGCTTACCATGAGACCATTTTGATATGTGCACATTTCTCCCCAGACCCGTTGATCAAAATATCTTTAACAGATAATATCCATGATAAT
>NW_006160032.1:94858-100193 GCF_000334495.1 Tupaia belangeri chinensis
GAAGAAATATCACACATTTTGGACCCACAACCCTCAGGTCAACTCTTGCCTATAAGGATGCTCAGACTCTGCTCCTCAACCTACTGATATAATAGTTGATCCAGTGTGTGGAATGGGGGCAATACCAATAGAGGGTGCTACAGAATGGTCTAACTGTTACCATATTGCTGGTGATAATAATCCATTGGCTGTGAATCGAGCAGCAATAACATCTCATCTTTATTGACCAAGAGTCAAATTAAAGAAGGCAAAACCTCCTGGGGCTTGCCCATAGATGCTGTTCAGTGGGATATCTGCTACCTGCCATTGAGAACTGTCTCTGTGGATATTATTGTAACAGATACGCCATTTGGAAAAAGGATGGGCTCCAAGAAGAGAAACTGGAACCTTTATCCAGCATTCCTACAAGAGATGAACTGCATCTGTAGACCTGGAACAGGCCAAGCTGTCCTACTTACTCAGGACAAGAAATGCTTTACCAAGGCATTATCTGGAATGGGACATGTATGGAGAAAGGTGCATAAAGTCTGGGTGAACATAAGAGGTCTGCATACTGCAGTTTATCTTCTGAAACGCACACTTCAAGCTTTTGCTTGTCCTTCAGAAGAAGATGGAGGAAGAGGAACTCCTTGGTAATGGAAAGAGTAAAGATTAGTATCTGTACTTGTTAATACTGGAAATGTAAGCATAAAGAACTTGCTTTTAGCAAAGAGCTGAGCAATATTAGTATTGTTCTTAAAATGCTTTAAGATGCCTAGTGAAAAGCCTACTAACATGCTTTGGAATTTGAGCTTAGAAATATTTTATTTACCGTCTGTTTTCTATTGTGGCAAGTAAAACACTACACTGGCCTCAAGAAAAGGCCAAGAGTATAACCACAGCATCTTAGGTCACATCTATTGCCTTCGGAGCTTTGCTGTTATGTTGCTCAAGGTTTCTTTACTTCAACCTCAAAAAGATGAAGCTTTATTATTTTCTGTGCAGTTTTTGTCCCATGACAAGATGAACCTCACAAGACCTACAGGAAAGTTAACCATCTGCCTTAAAACTTAAAATATGCCATCTGTTATTCAGAATAAAACAGAGGACTAAAATGTATCAGAGGGATTGCAATGATTTTTTACTGTAAATAATAGTGTAGAATATTTGTTTGAAAATAGTAGTGGATACTTTGGTAGATGAGGTATGGGACCAGTAAGCCAAATTAAGAATAATTTTGTTCTTTTGGTATATATATGTGTGTAACTTTTCAAAGCCAAGCATAAACCTGTTGAAAATAAAAAAATTAAAATTAAAAAAAAAAGTTGTAGGTGTGTTATTGTGATGAGACGTCTCTAGAAAGTATAAGTGTATATATCATCATCCGAACTAGGTTCTTTTTTTTGAGACAGATTTTTGCTATAGGGTATGTACCTTTACTGGAGAGACAGAAACTGAGAAATCACTCCCCAGGGGGGATGACCATGTCACAATCCCTTCTCTTCCATTCTCATCTCAGGATCTTGGGCACGCACGCACACATCTTCCGATTTTGGACACACACACACACACACACACATGCACCTGACCTAGGTTCTTAAAAGTTCAGCCTGGAGACCAGAAAATGGTGTAATGATTATGTTGCTAGACTTACCCTGCAGCAGTTTCCTCATTTATAGACTATGAGTTATAAATGGGTTACTATATGCTACTTAAATTCTGTATCAAAAGTTAAACGAGCTTGTGTCAGACCATGTGATTCTACATCTTGAATCAGCATCAGATTCAAATTCTACCCTAGGCAAAACTGAAGTGATGTCTTTCACAGGATTTATTTCATATATATTGTATAAATTTTGGGGAAAAGGGTATAAAAGAAAATCTTTTTAAAATGACAGCATTTTTACATGTAAAAATTATGATTTCTAATATATTGCTATTTTTCTCTCTGAATATATCCTTTTGGAACCTTTTATCTATAGAACCATATAATATCTTTCGAATCATTAAACACTCTTCAAAAACAAAGTTTTACTTGTTTCCAGGATTATGGAGTTATAAACAATACTATAAACAAACAGGTTTATAAATAGATCTGGTTCTTTTTGTAGTATATATCCAAACTAACAATATCTTCAGCAGCTCTCACATAGCTTAAAAGAATTTCTGAATAGGTCCAAATATATATACAAAGTTAATGCATTTAATGTACATTGCCAAATTTTTCTGTATACCAATTACCCTTTCAACATGTGCCTGGAAAAATAGTTTTGAGCCTTCTAGGACTTTTCTGAGACCTTTGTAAAACATTTTTTTCCCTCAGTTTTACAGTTTATATCTGTCTGTGGCTGCCTCTAGACTTTTATTCTTCATCCAGATCTAACATGGCATAAGCCTACATACTCAAAACCTCTCTCGGTGTAGTTGCAGCCAACACTGTTGAGTCCTTACCTAACTGTCCTCCTCACCCCTTTCCCTGGCAGCAACATTATTTGTTTAGGAATCAGATTGCCAACAATGTATTTGAGGGTAACAGACTCAACTTGCAACCTGAGGAAAGGGGGAAAACTTTTTTCTAATCTATTGGTAGGCAATAAATTATTCTTTTTTTTCTAATTCCATTGTCTTTGCCACTAACTAGTGGCATGAGAACTGTATCTAGACCAAAAAAAAGAAAAAAAAAAAAATACAAACACAGGAGAAATATGCCGGTGGCTTCTGCAATAGCAACTCATCCTTTCCAGATTAAAGAAGTAATTTCTCTTCTGTCCTAGCCATGTCTTTTGTCCTACCTTTGAATATAAATATGATACACAGGAATTTGGCAGCTATTGTGTGGCCATTAGTTAGCAAGTTTCAGGATGAAAAACAAACAGGGCAAGGATCACAGCACAAAAGGATAGAAAGTTCCTGGCTTCTTAATGACATCCACTCAGGCACTGAGCAAATCTTAAAATTGGCTACCTAGATGCTTCTTATTATGTGAGATCATTAAAAGTCCTTACAGCTTAAAGCCACTGTTCTAATCTTTTATTACTTACTATTGAACACATCCTATTTGATAAACTAAGATACCTAATCAATTTCTCTACAAGTAAATATTCATTTGTTTCCTGCACCACCACCATTAATTTAAAGGTAAGAGAGATCCTTCTAGTTTTAATGGGTGCTTTAATATTTAACCTAAAGATAACAGCTACACTGTATAGCATATATGAAAATGTGAATAATAGAGAAAACAGTTCAGGTGCTGCACTCTGAAATTCTTGTCTGCACTATGCCAGTGACTGAGCACATCAGGAATTCAAAGCCAGGCCATCTCTAGGAAACATGAGACTGCTCTGTTAGCCATTGTTGATGTGTAAACTCCCAATGGTCTTGCCATACTTCCTTAGACTTGCAGCAGTCTAAGAGGTTTTCACACAATCTTGTTTTCCTCCTCCCCTCACTCAGGATCAGAGTTGAGTCGCAGTTGGATGGTTCTACATTCCCCAGCTCTCGCTCTTTTCTCTCACAGGTGTTTCTCCTAGTAAAGTAAATGCCTTGCATGCTAAATCCTATTCTAGTGCTGGCTTCTTAGAGGACTCATACTAACACACAGAGTATGAATATCAAGTACTAAACTATTACCTGTATCTTTTCCACTAAGCCTAGATTTTGACATCTGAGTGTTTCTCCACCCGGTATTCCACGGCAGTCACCTCTAATTAACAGTTTTTTGTTTGTTTGTTTGTTTGTTTGTTTTGAGAGGTTTTTCACTATAGGGCACGTGTGCTCGCCAGACAGACAGAGAGAGACATAGAGACAGAAAGCAAGAAATCACCCCCCCCAGAGGGAATGGCCATGCCGGAATCCCTTCTCCTCCATTCTCCTCTTGGGATCTTGGGCACGCACGCACACGCGCCCGGTATGGGTTTTAAGCCACCGGGTCCGGGACGCGAACAGCGGTCGACTACATGGGAGTCCAGTGACAGCCATTACACTAACTGCTGGTTCCCTAATTAACAGTTTTCATGCTAGATAAAACCCTTGTACCATCTTTGCCTAATGCGAAGAAGTCTATCATTTATACTCTAATGAAGCAATAAATTTTTTTTTGAGAGGTTTTCGCTATAGGGCGCGTGCACTCACCAGAGAGAGAGAGATATAGAGACAGAAAGCGAGAAATCACCCCCCAGGGGGGATGGTCACTCCGCAATCCCTTCTCCTCCATTCTCCTCTCAGGATCTTGGGCACGCACGCACACGCGCCCAGTGTGAGTTTTAAGCCACCGGGTCCGGGACGCAAACTGCGATCGACTACGTGGGAGTCCAGTGACATAGCCATTACACTAACTGCTGGTTCCCGCAATAAAGTTTTCAGCACCCCTCACAAAGCTCTTCTATATATTCCCAAATAATATCTTGCCTAATATTTAATTAGGAAATCAAAATGACAGTGAAGGTTTTAATCAACAGATCATTTGTTTATTTTTGGCTATCCAGCTTGTGATTTCCTCTTCCAAATCACACTTGATTTTTTAAGGGATTAGCTCATTAGATGAGACCTAGGGAGATTAATCAGGATACCTGTATTTCCTTAGAGCAAACATATAATCACTTACTGCAAAATAAATTTTGAGAAGGGGAAAAGGTACCAAACATTCTTGGGGTTCAGTCTTCCTACTACTGCTGTTATGATGTCAAACAAGAGTTACACTGGACAAGTTAAAAAGTCAAGGAAGATGGGGCCAGGAGGTGGTGTGGTGGTTAAAGCACTGGATTTCCATAGGGCTGACCATGTTTTAAGTTCTGGATCTGGCTCCTTGAAAATCCTAATGGGAAGAAGAAATGGAAGAGAAGGGATTGCAGTGTGGCCATCCCCCCTGGGGGGTGATTTCTCATGTTCCATCTCTCTGTCTCTTTCTGGTAAGTGCATGTGCCTTCTGGAAAAAACCTAAAAAAATAAAAAAAAATTTAAAAAGTCAAGGAAGATTTTACTCAAAACTGTTGCAACAAGGGAGAGAGATTGGACTCAATTCCATTGAAAGAAATGGGGGATAATTTTGAGCACTTGATCACTGGATATTGAGGACTTTAGGGGGAGAGTAGTCAATATGATTAGATCACCTGTGTTTACTACATGGCTCTTACTGATGTTAGGCTCCCACCCTACCCCAGAGACTGAGAGTTAGTGGCACTATCCTTTGGAATGATTACATTTGGAAGGGATGGCTCCTAAGTCCTTAAGAAAAATATTCCTAGGTTGTAAGGCTGGCAGGAAGCTGGGAGAAGATTTACATGTCTAAGGGACAGAACTTATATTTGCATTATTGTTCTGCTTTTTAAAAGCTTATTTTCCTCTTTCATGAGAGAAA
>NW_006160032.1:100224-119447 GCF_000334495.1 Tupaia belangeri chinensis
AGAGAGAGATACAGGCATCTCCAACAGGTCCTCGCACTGCAATCCATCCCCAGTCTCAAGTGGTCCAGCTCACAGGCATATACATCCATGCTCAGTGTGCTCAGGGCGGTCCTAGGACATGAAACTCAGAACCTTTCCCTGGTGGGTCCAGTTGTATGATCATTGTGCTTCCACCTGGTTCCTATAATTGTAAGTTTTCTTAAATACTCCAAGTAAAGGAACCTACAGTCAGGAAGACACCTGTCTAAATTTCAGTAAAGCTGCAGGAAATATTAAGACCATTCTGGGATTTCCTGAAGCACTCTCCATTTTGAAGACCCATGTTAAGAAATTAAGTAAGCTTCTAATGACCTTTTAGCAAATTCACTTTTGCCTAAAATGACCAGAATCATTCATTTTCTGTCATTTATAATTAAAGTTCTCCTCACAAATCAAGACTGCATTCATGGGACCAGTGGTTAGTGTAATGGCCATGTCGCTGGACTCCCATGTAGCCGACCGCAGTTCAAGTCCCAGACCCAGTGGCTTAAAACACACCGGGCACAGGTGGGTGCAGTCCCAAGATCCCCAGAGGAGAAGGGATTGCAGCATGGCCACTCCCCCCCTGGGGAGTGATTTCTTGCTTTCTATCTCTCTATCTCTCTCTTTCTGGTGAGCGCACGCACCCTATAGCAAAAACCTCTACCAAAAAAAAAAAAAAAAAGGCTGCAATCATTACATGTTTTGAAAATTAGGATACATTTCTCATTGGGAACAAAATATACTGAATATGGTTAAAAAAAAAAAAAAAAAAGACATTAGGCTTGGAGACCAGAGCTCTGGATTCTACTTTTAGTTCAGTCATCATGTGTTTGAGCTCTGAGGGTTGTCTTACGCTGACAAATCAGAGGGCTGGACCCAATAACCCCTGATGGTCTTTCTAAATCTGAAATTCCAAACGCTGTTATAATTTTGACTAGTTAAATAAATGTATTTTTAGAAATGGAAAATTAAGGGACCAGCAGCTAGCCTAATGGCTTTGTTGCTGGATTCCCATGTAGTCGACCATGGTTCAAGTCCCAGACGTGGTGACTTAAACTCATGCCAGGCACATGTGTGTGCATGCCTAAGATCCCAAGAGGAGAATGGAAGAGAAGGGATTGCAGTGTGGCCATCCTCCTGGGGGGTAATTTCTTTCTGTCTGTCTCTCTGACTTTCTGGCGAGCACATGCACCCTATATAGCAAAAACCTCTCTGAAAAAGGAAAAAAAAAAAAAAAAAAAGAAATGGAAAGTTAAAATTCCTTTAGCTCCAAATTTTCATTAGCTGGAAAGAATAATGATAACTATGCTAAAACTATCATGGTTTAGCAGAGTGAAATCACAGGGCATATTTCCAACAGTAAGTTTTGATTAAATGGGAGTTTATAATGCTCATAATTTACTTCCTCTTCAGAGAGGTTCTTAGCATGAGCCCATAAAAATTACCTGTATAAAATGGCTGGCAGGTATGAAGAAAAAGACAGGAACTATACTGAGTAGACAAAGAGTTATCTTAAACACTGTAGAATACTTTAGAATAGTAACGGACAAACTGAGCATTACAGAATAAATTCATTTTCTGAGCAATCTGAAAGTAGCAATCCAAGTAATAAAATAAGATTGGCAAATCACATCACGTGGGGTAGCTGAAGCTATAGTCTATAAAAGGAGGATAAGTGGAATGTGTCACACAGGGGATTGGGTGTTTAAGGGAGTAGAAATTTCCTATAACAGCTGCTACTGATGATGGATTTCAAAAATGTTTTTAAATAAGATAAAGTATCAAAATTCTTGATTTATGCCTGGACTCAAACCTTAGGAAAAGGAAGTAGAGTGACTTAAGAGCTAAAATTTGTTGCTAGAAAATGTTGAATATAATTTTGAATATTTTTTACAGTTGAAATGTAATACATTTCCATGTTAAAAATGCAGGAGAGATATATAAAATTATAAAAATGCATACTGTCATTGATTGTCTGTGTCCAACTCTACTTCTTAATTTTCCCTGAACAAGATTTCAGTTATTCCAATAAGAGAATTACCCTTTAAATTACTTGTCCCATACCTGAGAAAATGTGTTCCACTTGGAATACAGAAGAGAGGTGAATTGTTACCTTTTCTGTCTCTCTATATCTAACCAGTAATAAATACAATATGTAGAGATTGTTGCATGTACCTAGGAGTGTTAAAACCTAACTTTGCCTAAGTTGCTAAGTTAAGGAACAAAGAGATCATCTGCTTCTACCAGTGAGACTAGGATTCCTTAAGACTGTCATCACTTCTTGGACAAAGGCTGTGCAAGGTTCTTACATACTAGGTTTCCTTCCAAAGGGAATTATCAGGGTATAATTCCTTCATTAATCCCTTAAATTCTAGTCCTATGTACCAGTACTATTCGGTCATGGTACATGGGCAATAATGGATATTCAAACACAGTATCTATTGTCAATCCCTACTTCCTCTAATTCCCAGCATCTCAGTGAGGTGTAAGAGTATTTTCATACCCTTATCTTCCCATTATCTGGATATCACTTGAAGAGGATTTAGAAATTCTTAGGTGATAATCTTAGGCTCCCTGGAGACAATATTGGCTGGCATTAAAGGCTCTGTTGAAGGGACTAATGAAGATTTCTATGGGATTTTTCAACATTAACCAAAAAATTTAGAGCCAACTATTATTTCCTGGGATAGAAGTAGGACCCAGTCACTTACACATATATGAAAAATACTACCAACCAAATGCTTTAAACATTTAAAATCTATCTGAGAAGGAGGAATTTCAAGCTATTTAGCAATGCCAACTCATTTTTGCATTACTTCAAACAACAATAAAACAAAAGAAACAAAACTGATTACTCTTGTGCATTTAAACTCTGATGATACAAAATATAATTCAGTTTGATGAAAAGCTTAATTCAATTTCTACTATTCCTTTGTGGATTTCTGTACCTAAATTCTTTAGGGATATTAACCTGTAATTTTATTTTCTTGTAGTATCCTTCTCTGGCTTTAGTATCAAGGAAATGCTGACCTTGAAAGATTGAATGTATAAAAAATTGAAAAAAAATTAAAAGACAGAAAGACAGAAAGAAAAGAAAAGAAAAGAAAAGAAAAGAAAAGAAAAGAGAAGAGAAGAGAAGAGAAGAGAAGAGAAGAGAAGAGAAGAGAAAAGAAAAGAAAAGAAAAGAAAAGAAAAGAAAAGAAAAGAAAAGAAAAGAAAAGAAAAGAAAAGAAGAGTTTGGCAGTATTCCCACCTCTTCAAATTCCTGGAAAGATTTGAGAAAAATGAGTAATTCTTATGTTTGGTATATTTTAGTAATGAAGCCTATAATTCCTGGGCTCTTCCTTTCCTAGTGGGAAGTTTTTGGTAATTGATTAAGTCTCTTTACTCATTATTGGTCTGTTGAAATACTTTTTTTTTTTTCATGATGTAGTCTTGAGAGATGGTATATGTCTAGGAATTTGTCCATTTCTTCTGATTTATCCAGTTCATTGTTACACAGCTTTTCAGAGCAGTTTCCTGGCTCTTTATTTCTGTAGTATCAGTTGTAACAGTTCCTCTTTCACTTCTGAATTATTTTAATCTTGTCTTTTTTTCTCTCTTAATCTAGACAAAGTTTTGTTAATATTCTTTGACATATTTTGAAAAATCAACTCTTAGTTTCACTGAAACGTCTATTTATTTTACAAGACTCAAGTTCATTTATTATTTCTGCTCCTATCTTCATAATTTATTTTCTTCTGCTAAGCATGGGCTTAGTTCTGTTCCCCCCTCCCCCAGTTCTTTGAAGTATAAAGGTAAGTAGTTTGAGGTTTCGGGTTTTTTTTTTTTTTTCTTAATGTAGGCATTTATTACTATAAACTTCTCTTCCTGAATCATTTTGCCACCTCCATTTTTGGTATATTGTATTTTCATTTTCATATGACTGAAGACATTTTATTTCTCTTTTCTTTTTTGATCCATTAGTTTTTCAGGAGTGTGTTTAGTTGCCACTTATTTGTGGATTTTCCCATTTCCTATTGTTATTGATTTCTAATTTCAGACTATGTAAAAAAAAATTCTTAACATATTTTCAATATTTTTGTACTCATTAAGATTTGTACTGTGACCTAACATATGATCTACCCCAAAAAATATTCTGTGTGTTCTTTAAAAGAACATATGTGCTGCTGCAATTGCTAGTATTTTCTGTGTATGGCTATTAGAACCATTTTGATCTATCCTGCTGTTTCAAGTCACTGCTTCCTTATTGCTTTTCTTTTTTCTCATCTAGCCACTGTTGAAAGTGGGTACTGTGATTCCTTACTAGTATTTTGATGTTGTCCATTGCAGCTGGAAGAGATTATGCTAAGCGAAATAAGCCAGGCACAGAAAGACAAATACTGCACAATCTCACTTACATGTGGAATGTAAAATAAACCCAGAAAGTCAAATGGTGGCTAATGGATGGAGGCTAGGGAAAAATCAGAAGATATTGATCAAAAGTTTTGATTTCAGGATGAGTAATTTCTGGAGTCCACTGGAATACCATATTACACACTTCAAATTCGCTGAAAGTGTATCTTAAATGTTTTCATGCATGTGCGTCCACACACAAAGGCAACTACTACGTGTGATGATAGACACATTAATTAGCATGGTTGTGGTATTCATTGCACAATGTATAGGTATATAAATAAAAACATTCTGTTGAGTTGGTGCTGTAGCTTATTTGGCAAGACAGCCAGATCCCATATGGTCAAGACTTAGTTCCTGTGCTGGCCCTGGCAACTTGAAAACCAAACTGTGTGTGTGTGTGTATGAGAGGGGGAGAGAGAGAGAAAGAGACCAAAAAGCCCAACAGGATGGAAAAATAGAAAAGGGATTACAGTATGATCATTCACCATTGGGGAGAGGGGTTGCTTTCTGCCTCTCCATGTCTCTGTTTCTCTCTAGTGAGTGCATGTGCCCTTTGCCACTTAAAAAATAATAATGCTCCTTAAATACATACAATTTTATTTGCTAATTATGCTTCATTAATGCTAAGGAAAAAATGGTAAGAGGGGGAAAGCCATTTTAGTTTGTATTTGTGCCTGTGATGTAATGTGCAGGGGTTTAAAAAAAAATACCAATTTTCAAGTTTTGACTTCTTTGCATTAAGCATCTAAGGAAACACTGCAGTATGCTAGTTGTTCGCTTTTTCCAGGGATAATCTATCCTTTAAAGGGATGTCCAGGATGTTATAACTTGTGATTTACTTGTGTTACAACTTGTAGGTGTGTCCCAAATCTAGACTAAGATTAAATAATGGAAAACATAGCATTTAGTGTTTGGGGTGATCTTTACTTTGTAGACTTCTACTTTCTCAATCAATTTGGAAGCACACACGAAACAAGAAAGAATTCTAAGTTGAAGTGTAGAAAAGAAAATAATTTTGAGAGATTTTTCAATAACTTCCAAAATTTCCTTCCCAAATAGTAATGGACCAGAAAGTTTTCCGAACTCCCTTGAATTAGCCACCTTATGGCTCTTAAGTCGCTTTAGCTAGGTGGTTGAAAATCTACAAAAGATCCCTATTATTAATCAATGTAAGTAACTGATGGCTGTGGATCAATGATTAATTGATAATTAAATTTTTTCACCAATACCATAGTGATATGTTGTATCTTTGTAACGTGGTAAAGAATATACCTATATTTATCCACAACAGGCAGGACTAGTTTTGTACTAAATGTAGATGTTCCCAATTTACACAGGTAAAAATATAACCTGACACAACTTTTATAGGGACATTAGTCTCTTTGTTTTGTAACACTGTTACCTCTGTCTTAAAGGAGAAGACTGTCATGACACAGACAAACTACATGAAGGCTAGGTATACTCTCCTACTCATCTTCAGGAAAATCCTGCAAGGACTGTACTTACTTACCTCTTTCTCTCTCAAGCCTCATATCCTCCCACATGGCCTCAGAACTTCAATTTCTGTTCTGATTATGCATTCATATTCCTTTGCAGGAAATAATCCTCTTTCATCGAATTTTTCCAGAACTACTTACCATTTTTTGTTATAAAATCATTTATTCATTTATTCCATAAATATTGATAGAACATCTATTATCAATACCAAGTCAGAAATAGAGAGGTATTTAAGGCTTGGAATGGGTTTTTAATTGTTCTTTTCATTTCCTATGGCTGCTGTAAAAAGTTACCACAAACTTAGTGGTTTAAAATAACACAAATTTTGGGGCCAGTAGGTGGCGTAGTGATTAAGGTGCTAGGCTCCCACATGGATGACCATGGTTTGAGTCCTGGACCTGGTGGCTGCTTGCTTGCGCTCTCTCTCTCTCTCTTTCTCTCTCTCTCTGGTTCTCTCTCTCTCTTTCTGGTTAAACTGAAGAAGAAGAAATAAAATTAATTTTTTTAAAAGTAAATTTCAAGAAAACTTTTTAAATAACACAAATTTATTCTTTTATAATTCAGGAGGTCATGGTCAAGTTTGCTAGGTTAAAATTAAGACATTAGCAAGGCTGGTTTTGTCTGGAGGCTCTGATGATAAATTTTTCATTTAGTTTAGTGATTTTCTTTATTTCAGTTATTGTATTTTTCACCTCCAGAATTTTTGTTTGGCTTTCATAATTTATATCTTATTGATATTCTCTATTTGTCCACATGTTTTTCTCATTTCCTTTAGTTTTTTTGTATTTGGTTTCCTAAAGCTCTTTCAGCATATTTAAGAGTTGATTTCGAGTCTTTGTTATAAATTTGATTTTTTTATATACACTCAATCACTGTATATCATTACAGTGTGCAAATTGAATTTTCCCAGCATGAATACACTGTACATTAGTCTGGTCAAAGATATTATCATTACACATTATCAAGAGATCATTTTCCATGTGTGTCACTTAAATTATTTGTTTCTTTATTTTTCCCCTTTATTTTCTTCCTCTCTTATTTGGAGTTTAGCTCAATTGCTACCTCTTCAGAGAGACAGTCCTTAACTGACTAGTCCAAAATAACCTCAGACCCTAAGTAACTCTATGTTTTTTATCATCTTTATCCACATCATCAAATATCTAAATTTACTTGTTTATTTACCTTTTGTCCAACGAGTAAACATATTGTTATGAAGAGGGAAAGCAATATTTACTGTTAGGTTCCTATTTTCTACAAGAATATCTAGAATATTTGTTAAGGAGTAAATGAATGAAGTGTATAGTGGTTTTTCGAGGAAGAAAAATTAAAGAAAAAATTGTCGCTTCAGTACTGGTATGTTTTTTCTGAGCCTAGTTTAGTGCATACCAAATATTATATTTTATGATAGGATGCAAGGAGTGATTTATCCAAAATCTAGTTACTATAATGAACAAGAAGTTATAATACCTCCAGTGTTATGTACTTAGAGAGTATGTACTTAGAGAGTACATATTGGGTTGTTTGAAAGTCATGATGCACTTTTTCATAGAAAAACACATCATGATTTTTCCAACAACCTAATAAAATCAAGGGTATGTGTCATGTATTTTTATATTTTTTCAGTGTGACTTTCTACCTTTGTTAACATCTGACTTCCAACATTTAATTTTATGCTACACTATAGAACAGTTTAGCATGTCTTTACTCATCCGTCTCCAGCCAAATTAGACAAGTATATACTTCATCAAAAATCAGATATTACACTGACCTGAAATAAAAATCCCTTGTTGGATTATCACAGATGATAGTCGCTGTTACAGATGGTTTTTAATTTCTTTTGACAGTGAGCTATAATTGTTATTCCTGTCCTAGGATGTTATTTTTGGTCACTCCCACAGAGAAATGGCACTTTTTAAATATTAAGTTCAATAGTAAATTTGGGGGTCCCCTCAAGCTTGGGAATGAGTTGTGAAAATAACTATCATTTCCAGGTTGGTACTCAGCTTTTCAAACAATAATCCTATTCTCTAATGTACTAAAGAGCTATCTACCTGCTAAAGAGCCATCAAATTAACTATTTTTTTTTCTTTTTTTGGAGAGGTTTTTTTTTTTTTTTTTTTTTTTTTTTTTTTACTACAGAGCACAAGCGCTCGCCAGACAGAGAGAGAGAGAGACAGAGAGACAGAAAGCAAGAAATCACCCCCGAGGGGGGATGGCCATGTCGCAATCCCTTCTCCTCCATTCTCCTCTTGGGATCTTGGGCAAGCACACACATGCACCCAGCGTGAGTTAAAGCCGCCGGGTCCGGGACTCGAACCGCAGTCGACTATGTGGGAGTCCAGCGACATAGCCATTACACTAACTGCTGGTCCCTCAAATTAAAACCCACCTGTCTCCTCCCCAACCTCTCCATGCACTTATTACCCTTGCATTAAATTAATTCCATCTAAAGCAAAAAGTAACTTTAAGAAATTCTATAACCTTCTTATTTGGTGTCCCATCAGGTTACTGTTAGACTGTTTTGAATCTGGCTGCTTCATTATTGTTTTCAAGAGAATTAAGATCAACTACCTATTTTTGTCTATGCCAATGTCTTTCAAACTTCTTGGTCATGGACCCTAATGGAAAGATAGCAGATGATAAGGCAAGTGATTTCTGTACCTGTCTTTTGGTGTCTGACATCATTTACGTGATTAATGAGGTGACCAGAGAACCTAAATCACTTGTCACAGGTAGACTTCTCATAGAATAGCCAAGGCTCAAAGGTAGAAAAGATATGAAAACAAAAGTCTTCTCTTGTCTCTGTTCTCCTAGTTTATCAAGGAGAAAAATAACCCACCATTGCATGAGTTTCTTTATAAGGAAAACATTTTGTAGTAGGAAATACTAGGAAAAAGACAAGTGCTATTTGGCTCAAATTATTTGTGATCCACTGACAAATCATTCTGTAACTTTGAAAGCTTAATAATATGTAACACAAGATTGAAAGGCCAGGCCTGCCCACTTGCCATCTGTGTTCCTGCTAACTTAGAGGCTAGAAAAAATCATGTACACAGAAGGCAAAAAATGCCTCCTATACCTGAAGTGGGGAGAGCTTCCACTTGCCCCCCCCCTCAGTTTCACATAATATTTAAAACTTAGTTCCAGGTGAAATGAAGATGTAGTGCAAAACACTAAAACAGTCAAAGCATTGTAATAAACTTTAGAAGAACATACATATAACCTGGGACATACATACAAGAGGATCTTACTAAGCAGTATAGAAGACCAAACAGCCCTTGTGGACAGTATAGGCATATTTCATTACATAAAACTTACGTAGCTTTTACCATTAAAAGAAAAAAAAAGAAAAAGAAAGAAAGAAAGAAAGACAGACAGACAGACAGACAGACAGGCAGGCAGCTATATAAGAGAAATGAAAAACTGGGGAAAATATCTGTAATATGTTTCAATACTTTCAATGTTGATGTCAAATAAAGAATTAGTATTTGCTATATAAAATGAGTCCCAGAAATAATTAAAACAAAGAAAAATAACTAAAAGGAAAATGAAAAGATGCAAAGAGGAACTCCAAATAGTCAATAAATACATGTGAATTTTCTTAACATGTCTAGAGCTAAGGGTGAACGCAAATTAAAATAATAATGAATTTCTTTTTTAAAAAAATTACTTTAATTTACATTTAATCACATATATCTTTACAGTGTATGGGACCAGCAGTTGGTGTAATGACTGTGTCGCTGGACTCCCATGTAGTCGACTGTGATTCAAGTCCCAGACCCAGTGACTAAAACTCACGCCCAGCGTGTGTATGTGCATGCCTAAGATCCCAAGAGAAGAATGGAGGAGAAGGGACTGAGGCATGGCCATCCCTCCTGGGGGTTGTTTTCTTGCTTTCTGTCTCTCTGTCTCTGTCTTTCTGGTGAGCCCAGGCGCCCTATAGCAAAAACCTTTCAAAACAAAACAAAATACAGTGTACAATAGTGCTTTTTCCAGCACAAATACCATGCATATCAGTCAAGATAAAGACATTACTATGTGCATTATCATCAGCAAATAGCTTTTCATTATTTTGTCAACTGAAGATACTTTTTTCCTTCCCCTGTTGCCCACTCTCACTCTATTACTCACCCCCTGTATTACTCCTATCCTTACTATCTTTAGTATCTACTGATACCCTCTCTGCTACTATACCTTTCAAACTTTCAGTTTCTGCTATAAAGTGCAGATAATTGGTATATATTGAGCAAGGACAAACAAAGTCTATCTTTCACAATTTGGCAATAATGCCATTTCTTTATTCACTTGATATAGAAATAATAATGCAATGAAATGACATCACTAATGCAGAAAATTGGGCTATATTTTATAATCTCTGGTATGTAATAATGTGAATTACAACAACTCCTTTTAGAAAGTAACCAAGGCAGTGGTTATTAAAATTGTAAATGCTTACCACCTTTGAGCTATCAATCTCACTCTGTGCTATAAAAATAAAGATCCACTGCAAGCAACACTCTGTGGCAGATGATCAAAACTGTCCTGCACAATTTGAGCTTACTGTATCAAGAAAATCTACCCTATTCCAGTGACTTCTATAAGACAAGCCAGTTCCAGCTGGTGGCTAAACAGGTTGAGATGCAGCTGCCTGAGTTTCTAAGGATGGAGGCAAAAGGGGTAATTGCTGAAGCCAGCCTTGACTGGTGGTGATATCATTTGAGGCATCATTACTTCATCTTAATCTTACCCAACAGTTAACTCCCTGAGTTTCTTACCTGTGAAATACAATAGATAAATTTAATCTGTACAGTTCTCTTGAATTATAGATAGAGCACTGTGTTGTATGGTTTTCTGAGGAAATTCATAGCAAGAGGGCAGGATTTTAAATGTTTCACATAGGCATAAAGGTTATGTGAATTAGCATATGAAATTCATTTTCTGAATAAAAATTAAAACAATAGAAACAAAAATCCTCATGTTATTTAAACAAACATGTTTACTACAACAGTATTTTATAGTGGCAAAAATAAAAGGAAAAAATGAAGGCTCATCAATGAGAAAATTATTGAAACAATTTTAGCACATCTAATCTGTACAGGGGTCAGTACCTATCAAAAAAGCAAACAAACAAAAATAGGTTAGATCAGTGTTTCTCAAGTGTTGTCCTTTGATCACTCAGACATTTGCTAAATATACTTATACTCTGGTCCCACACCAGGCGTACTGAATCAAAATCTTTGAGAGCAAGATTTAGTAATTTGTGTCTTATTAAGTCATATAAGTGTTTCTGATAGAGAGCTAGTCTACATCAACTTAAGTATCTCTGTACTATCGAAAAATTAGATTTCAGAGTAATATTTTTCATGTGGTTTACTTTTACAAAAACACACATTAGTAAAAGCAAATATTTGACATATCCTTTTGTGTAAGTTTGCATTAAAAAGCAGAAAGTGCTAGAATGATACACTGGATACTATTACCAGTGATTAAAGTGGGAAAGCAACAGAATGGAAGGGAAAATTTTCTCTTCAAGCTTCAGTGCTACATTTTCAGTAAGAACAGTAACATCTATTAATTTTCTAAGTTTTAAAAAGAATATTTAAATAAATTATAGAAAAAAATCATCATTGAGCCTAGACTTCCACTCAACTATGATCAAGCAGACCCAAGCTAATTGGATACCAATGGATAAGAGGATCTTTCTTTCCCCAAACTTTAACTGGCCTTAAATTTTAGCTTGTGATGATCCTGGTATAAACTTTCATTAGTCAAACTCATTAAATAGGTCAAGAAGTCAGAGGATTGTTAGATTATGAATAAGAGAGACTAAAAAAGGATTACTCCTCTGGATAATTTTCTCTACACCATCTGCCCAATAAAAGTTTGGACCTTTTGAATAGATTATAGTCACTGTAAGCAAACTACATTGGTGTCAACATTTATAAGGCAACTATGAATAGTTTACAAAAAGTGGTAATTTTGTGAACTGGAACTTTATCCCAACCCTGCTTTTCCCTATTTTGATTTTAAATCCTAAACAAGTAGAGCTAATGATTTCATGTTTAAAACTTATTATTTATAATATCAAATGTCAAGGTCTAATTAGGTTAAACACAGAATTTTTTACATTTTTTTCTTAAGAGTTTCCTTTCAAGGACAAAATATTCCAAGACTATCATTTGAATTTGATCCTACTGATCACTGGAAGTTTGTTACAAAATGCATGTATTTGAAAAGGTCCAACAAGTCAATAATTACGTGACTGTGGAATCCAAAATCTACATCCTAGGAGTCATACAAGTTAACAACATGGCCCAGAATAATCACTGATAGCAAATAAACTTTACTCGTGATGTTGACTTCTTCCTTTTAATTACTCAGCTCTTGAATGTAGTCAATAGCCTGATGAGCTCTGATTATGAAGAACTGAGCTAAAAATATGTGAATTAATAATCATCTGCAATGTGACATTTAGGACTGTAGAACTTTAGTCCCTCTCCACCCATTCATTTCCATGAGACAGCTTGAGGGTTTTAGCTGAGCTGTACCACCTATAACAAATGCCCAGGTGATTTGATCTTTGCATATTTCCCAGAAATTAAGAAGAACATTTACTTGCCCTTTAAAAATATCTAGATTCCATTAAAGGGAACTCAAGTTTAAAAAGTCTCCAAAACTGAAAGAAATATTTTTATAACCTAATATGTTATAGGGTGGTCTAAGTGAGGATTTTCCAAGACAAGCTCATAAAAAGAAGCTTATGTCACTAGACTTAAAATAGATTTATATAATTTAATAAGTTAACAAAGTCCATTGTAACTCTTTGGAAGTGAATTTCTTTTCATCTTCTAAGTTTATTGGCTTCATTACTGTTGCAAAGAATTTCTAAACCAGGATTACATCTGTGTCTTTCCACAGAGCCACTCAAGAGCCCTGAGAAAAGCCCAACTAATTTTTTTGCATGCTTTTAGGTCTTATCAGATAACAACAGAGAAAATCCTGTCTGCCTTAGCTCTAAAATGTTTGCTCTGTGTTAACATATTTTGCTGATATATAATCTTTTTTGTCTTCAAGCAAATATTTGAGAACCTACTATGTGCCTGTTCTTGTACTTCCATCACATGAGGATGATTAAGAAAAGAATTTGACATAATTAGCTCACATTACAGTAAGAGTCTCTTTCTGAAAGTGTTCTTAAATACTTTGTACCAGCAATAACTACCCAACCAAATATTTAACCTAACACTCATGCCATTTCCTCCTTTTAGTAACCAGTTAATGGATTTTTTTCTATTTTGTTATGATGTTTTACCACCTTCCATGCTGTTCCTTTCCATCTTTTCTCTTTATTGAGGCCAGATGGTCACTGGCACACATCCAGGGAACAGATCCTAGTAAACCTTTCAAAATTATTTGACTTTATTTCTGTTTTTGAAAGTTTTTTACTTATCTATTTTCTTCATGAGAGACAGAAAGAGAAAAAGCAAGAGCAAGAAAGAATCATCCTCAACAGGATCTTCTGTCCCAACCTCTCCTGCCCCAGCCTTTCAGCCTGTCACAACAGCAAGCACTATGAGCCTGTACCCATTGTGTTCAGGTTAACCTGGGAACCAACCTGGTTCTTTCATTTGGCTTCCAGCTTGGCAAAACGTTGCACCATGACTGGATCTGCCTGAATTCATTTCTATACTGCTTCTTTTATCAAAGACTATTCAGAAATGATTTAACCATGGAGGATATTTTTATTTAAATATTAGGAATTCTTTTCTGCATCATTTAAAATATAATACCTTCTCCTAAAAGGATTTTTATGTTGTGCTAAGAGTTTATTCATTTTATTTATGGTGTTAATGGAAGTTCAAACTGTTAAATTAGATTCAGATACCATATTGATGGTTTGCAATAACAAACAAAAAAAGACAGTTAAATTAATTTGGACACTGTGAATGTTCAAAATAATTAGCATATTAAGTGTGAGGAGAAAAATAATATAGATTTAGGAAAAAGTGTTTCTAGTTTAAACTCTTATCCATAGCTGCTGAATATTTTTTCCCCACTAAATCTCAAATTACTTTTTAGACCTAAATACTGCTCAGTAGAGGGTGGACAAAGTCCAATTTTTAAGAATTCAGGTTACTGAGATTTCTGTTACAAATGTCCCTCAAGAGCCTTGGCCAGAATTTATGGGTCAGAGAATGTATACTGTTCTATAAAATTCTTTCTGTTAACCAGAAAAACCATGGAACTCAGGGCTGAACGAGTTCAAGTTCCCCAGCTCTATTCTCACAAAACAGTAGTAGGTGATCATCCATAAAGCACCTCAATATATTTGCAATAACAAACTTTTAAACATTTGATGCTATTCATAGATATTTTCCTAGAAAACTTCAACTAAAAAGTACTTTAAATTTCACTAAACTTAACTAAAATTCTTAAAAGGGAGATTTCTAGAATCTACACTGTTTTTTGTGTGTTTGTTTGTGTATTACAACCAGAACAAAGAGAATATGAACCACTATTTCTAATCAATAGTTAGCGATAAAGACGCTGGAGTTAAAATACCTGTGTGCGATTCCCATCTGTGCACTCTTGCAATCTTACTCACCCATTTTTCTGTGAATCTTCAAATGTAAAATTGGGATGAAAGTAGTACCCATCTAAAGATTGTTGTGAAGGTTAAATAAAGTTCTTTTTTTATTTATTCATTTATTTATTTTAATTTGACCAGAGAGAGAGAGAGAGAAAGCAATAAAGCAAGCCACCAGGTCCAGGACTCAAACCATGGTCAGCCTTGTGGGAGTGTCTGGCACCTTAACCACCATGCCACCTGCTGGTCTCCAAATAAAGTTCTTAATACAATGTGCAGCACATAGACCTACCATTATAAATTCATTATTCAACAAATATGTATGTGTTATTCTTTGGTCATTTTCAATTATTTTATTCTGTATCAATTTCCTTAATAGACTTTAATAAAAAGTCAATTTCATTGGTATTTTTAAAGAACTAAATTAATATTTATCTTCTCTAGCATTTTTTCTTTAGTTTTGTTTCTTTTTCATAATTTTTTTTTAATCTCTGTTTTTCTGTCCTTGCTTTCTTTGGTTATTTTGTCTTCTTGTCTGTTTGTTTCTGATGGCTATATTCTTTTATTGTTGCCTTATGTGCTACTGTAGGCATTGGGGTTCTGATTACAGCTTGTACTGTAAGTCTGGGTATGTTATGTCTTACTTATTTGTTTTCTAAACAGTTTTTAATGTTCTTATCATTCTTCTCTTTGATACAAGAATAATCTGAGAGTAAATTTGTTTAAATTTCCATGTAGTTAAAATTATTTTAGATTATTGTTGGTTATTAAATTGCTGTACTTGTTAGAGAATATCTTTTCATTTATAATAATCATTCTATAGAAGGAAATTTTTGCCTTAACAGTTACTTGAAAATTCATCATTATATAAGAAAGTTACATTAATAATTCTAGTACACTCTTAAAATTTTCCAAGGAAATTTCCCCAGGCACTGTAATCTCAATGCTGAGAGACATGGAACAATGATTACAATCAAAAGAAAGCCCATACTTGAATATCTGGGCATTATCTCGGTTGCTTTATTATAACATTTACATATCTAGTAGGAATCTGGCATGGGGAGAATTTAAAATATTCCCACTTGCTCATACACTTTACCCCATGCAGTTTTTAATAATAAGTCTTTGTAAAAGACGGCAGTTGAGAGGATTTTCTGGAAGCAAAATTAATCAAAACTCCAACACTGAAGAGAAGTATGGCAGATGTAAAATGGGGCCATAGACTTGATTTAGGAATAATACAGAAGGTAAAAGTCAACCACCTATCCAAACATTTATGTAAATAAGAAGGCCATCTGAATATTTTGAAGAAGCAATCGAGATAAACTCTATTGGGGTCAGCAGATGACATAGCAGTTACGTCGCTGGGCTCCCACATGGTGGATCATAGTTCAAGCCCCAGACCCAGTTACTTGAAACTAACGCAGAGTGAGTACACACAATATCCCATGAGGAGAAAGGGGGAGAAGGGATTTTGGCATGGCCATCCTCCTTCTGGGGTGATTTCTCACTTTCCCTCTCACTGTCTGTCTCTCTGTTCCCAGCAAGCACATGCACCCTAAGGCAAAAATCTTCAAAAAAGAAAAAAAAAATTTTTAAAAGAAAGAAACTACATTTTTGTGGTACTGCTGTCTCAAGAAGGAAAGAAACCCTGGTAAGAAGTGGTTTAACTTCTAAGACATGACCAATAACTCTAGATACAGAGAAATTTATATTGGTCTTAGATGTTTATAATCTAATCCTCAATTCCAGAAAAACAAACCATTTTACCCTCAATTTAGAGTTCTCTCAAATTTAATATAGGTATATGGAAAGACAAGACTGGTTATTTGCATGACTTTGTGCAAGTGTTTCATGTTGAGCCTTAGTTTCCTCATCTGATATATAGCTATGGGGTTACAAGGGTTTGATTACATAATCTGTGTAGTTCTTTTTAGCTCTAGTACTTTATAGATCTGCAGGCTGGTTAACATGTCTGTCCTAAGCTTTAAAAACACGCAAAGGAATTCCAATCACAAATAGCAAGATAATAACAGACTTTATTTACTAAAATGGTTTTGTTCAAATGCACAATATGCCAAAGTATTATGTGCTAAGACTAGTTTTAAAATAAGCCTATTACTGGGACCAGCAGTTAGCATAATGGTTATGTCTCTGAACTCCCATGTAGTCGACCGCGGTTTGAGTCCTGGACCACTGGTGGCTTAAACTCACGCCGGGCATGTGTGTGTGCGTGCCCAAGATCCCAAGAGGAGAATGGAGGAGAAGGGATTGTGGTGTGGCCATCCCCCCTGGGGGGTGATTTCTCACTTTCTATCTTTCTGTCTCTCTCTGTCTTTGTGGCGAACGAAGCACCCTGTAGCAAAAACCTCTCAAAAAAAAAAAAGCTAAAATAAGCCTATTATTGATGATAAGTTTTCAAGTGTGAAAATTAATCATGTCAGAGACTGTGTTTTGAAAAAATTTTATCTATCTAAAAGAATAATAGGAAAGAAACTTCTCAGTACCTAAAATGGGCTAAGAAATGTGTACTAGGTGATTTATCCATGTTAAATAACTAGAAATCATGAAAAATAAAAATTGCAGACTATTGTCCTAAGGCAGATACTGCTAGTTCCTTTTCCATATCCCTTGGGTCTTGTTACTTCAGTTTGCTCCTGCACAAATACCAACTGGCAGCATCTGCATCTCTTTGACTGAGAATCTAAGCCTGGAAGCTACTTTGCCAGCACACAGCAGGGAGATGCCCAGCTTGTTCAACCCAAGGCAGGTGCGTGTTTTACAACAGCAGTCCCCAAACCTTATGGCACCAGAGGCTGGTTTTGTGGAAGACAATTTTTCCACAGAATGGGGTAGAGAATGGTTTAGGGATGATTCAAGCACATCATACTCACTGTATACTTTATTTCTATTATATTACATTGCAATATATAATGGAATGATCATATGATTTACCATAGTGCAATATTTGTAGCTGTTCCTCAGCACTAGCATCACTGCCTCAGCTCCACCTCAGATGAGCAGGTATTAGATTCTCATAAGGAGTATGCAGCCTAGATCCCTTGCACACACAGCTCAGAATAGGGTCTGTGCTCCTACAAGAATCCAGTGCCACTGATGATCTGACAGGAGACAGAGCTCAGGCAGTAATGCGAGCCACGGTGACACAACAGCAAAGAACATGGCAGACGTTTTGTTCACAAAATAAGGTATTATAGGATGGAACGAAGGAAGTGAGCCCTTTAATTACCATCTTCTTTGTCCTTAAGAACATTCTGAAGATAAGTATCTGGGTAAGTATATTTTATCAGTAGGCATGTGTAGGGAGCTGCCGAATCTGAGCTGAACAATGGTGTCCTGTAAAGACAAGGGGAGCAGAGATTCCCTGGCTTGAGCTGACTCTGCATACCCAGCAGAAGTTGAAGGAAACTATGATTTAGAGAAGGCTAGGTGGGACTTATTTAGACTCGTCAGACAAAAGATGCTCCAAAGCTACAGTAACAATAGAAAACACTTTATCTTCGCTACTCCCTCTCCCATTGCTCTATAAAACAATAAACCTGAGAATGGCTCAGTGCTGCAGTGATCTCCATCAGAGACACCCAGACCACACAATCCTTGCTTTTCTCTACTCATATGTCTGCACGTGTGTTTTTTTCTAAATCCACAATCTCTCCCATTAGGGGTTTGCCTCCCCCCACTGCTTCGTTGGGCAGGGGCAGGTATGAGTTAAGGGTACTTTCTGTTGAATACTGATTCTAAAGCATAATTCTGACAGAGACACACCATGTAAATAACTTTTAACTAGCACAGTGGTTGAAAGAGAATAGGAGTTCAGTATATATCCATAAACATATAGTGATAATCAAGACAGATCAAGAAGGGATTGGAAGCTAAGGAAGTTAACCCCCTATAACTACCTGATCACTCTAAAAAGAACTTTCATTTTTGCTTTCTGTTATCCAGTTCAGCTCACCAAATCAGGAAGGGAAACCACTTATTCAAAAATTATATGTATACTGTCTTTTAGGAGTTTAAAGATAATGAAATAGAGACAAATAGAGATTCTCCACAGAAGAAAAGGAAGTTTCCATTGTTAAAATTATGTTTTCACTATGAAGTCTAAGCCAAAGGCAAACTTCAAATTTTACATTCATAATGACAAAAGAATTACTACTGGGACCAGCAGATGGTGCTATAATGGTTATGTCAATGGATTCCTACATGGTCAACCACAGTTCGAGTCCCAGACCAGGCAGCTTGAAACTCATGCCAGGCACATGTGTGTGCATTCCCAAAATCCCAAGAGGAAAATGGTGGAGAAAGGATTGTGGTGTGGTCATCGCCCCTGGGGAATGATGTACCACATTCTGCCTCTGTCTCTTCAGTGAGGACACATAGCCTATAATGAAAGAAAAAAATCTCTCTAAAAAATATATATAACTACTGCTATAATATTTTGGTTCATATGTTTGACAGTGAAACTTATCCCTCCCCAAATGTCTGTTTTCATATCTCAAAATCATTGGTGAACAAACTATGGATTACCAGGCATGTTATTTTTATTTGACTTAACCTTTATGAAGCCACTCATTAAACAGGTTTGAAGGCTTGATCTTATGTAAAAATTATTCTGATGGCAACAAAGTATTTGACTTATTCTGGTTGTCTTACCTTACAATTATAAAGAATTTATCTTTTTTTTAATTTTTTCTCATTC
>NW_006160032.1:119460-123934 GCF_000334495.1 Tupaia belangeri chinensis
CTTCTCTTTTTCTTTCAAGTGGAATGCTGAGTAGGCTCAGTCACAGGATTTTATCATTTTAAACGTGGAGATTTGGTGTAATGATATCAGAGTGGAAGAAAAAAAAATGCATCAAAAAAACAAGAGACATGTTTGGAGCTTGGTAAGACACGGAATAAAGTGAGAGAATGAGAGGACCAAGGATAGCTGTGGTGTATAAAAAACTGGGAGATCCAAAGGGATCTTATACATTGTAGCTTAATTACTGAACTGTAATTCAAACATAAATCACTAAACACTAGTCTAAAGTAGAAATTTATAATATAGAAAGCTGAGTCTGGAATACTAGCCTAGGATAGGAGGCCTTTCCTATCCACTTTTATCTAGAGCCTACATACAATGGTGCTGACAACCATGCAGTGGTCTCCAGAGCACCACCAGGACAATTCAGGAATGTTATTAGATAAACTAAACCACGAAACCGGGCACTAAGCTATCACTTTTCCATCAGCCACAACATCATTTCTGTCTCTAAAAGACTGATGTTTTCAAAGTGAGAATGTGTAGGCTCTATCTGGGGAAAAGTGGTAATTTTACTTCAGCTCCATATACACCATTAGCTTGCTAGAAATCATGGAGACCTAAATTATACATGCAAGCAATTTCATGCATTGAGACCTCTTCTAGGAAGAAAATAGCAGTCAAATTAGTCAGCTCAAATCATCCTCAACATTAACAAGGTGGCTATGGGATCATTTTAAGAAATGACTTTCTGCTCCTATTAGCAGACTGATTATACTCTAGCTACTGTTCCAGAAGCATGTAACTGAACAAGTCTTTCAAAGTCTGTATTTAAAGAATACATTTCTTTTCAAGCCAAACTTTAAAGAAATAATGAAAGAAAAAAAATACCAAAAAAGTAAAATTACAGCTGTTTGTACCTCTTCAGCAAAAGTAGTCACCAAGACAAATATTTATTGTTTGGGTTGTTGAACAGAGATATGTGGACAGAAGTGTAATGGTTTTACAATCTGTTTCCAGTGCATTAGCTATTATATTACGAACAACAAACAAGACTCTTTCTTGGTTAAAATGTGTCCCACATGCTCTGAATCAATCTTGATCAACGAACTGCAGTATAATTTGGTGGTTCAGAGATGAGAAGATTATGGACACATTTCAATTAAAAAACAAATTCAGAGAAGGCAACTCACATGCATTATGCATCTAACAATGCTTCTGAAAAACATTTAGGAGTCCGCCAAGTCAACCCTGAAAAGAGTCTTGGTCTACTTTGCCAAACAATACAATGCAGATGAATAACTTGTAGAGAAGCTACAGGCAATCTTCTATTTTTACATAACAAACTATTGAAATGTATTTAAAAGTTGAATGTGCAAAAATCAAACGGTCTGTGTTGAAACCAACCTCCACCAATTTAAAGATCGTAAGTTATTTAACATCTCTGAGCCATATATTCTGTTCGAAGGTCTGAGAATATAATAATCAACAAAAGAAGTCATTCACATTTAAATGAGTAAGTTAATAAAGGTTACTGAAGATTATTATGTAGCGTATTAGAACATGAGAAGTACTAGAAAGAAAGATAAAGCAGAGAATTGGATATTAATTATAAGGAGGAGGTGACATTTCAGGTAGGGGTGACTTTTTAGGTAGGGTTGGCAAGGTATCACTGAGAAAATAATCTTGGGAGAACCTGAAGGAAGAAAGGGACAACTCTTAAGCAAGATTGCATCTGGTAAGAAAAGAGGTGAAGATGGCCAGAGCAGAGAGAGAAGTGTGGAATGGTAGATGAGGTCAAGGAAGGAATGGGGTAGGCACTGAGTGGATAGACATGAAAGCCTTTTATTTCACAGCAAGAAGCATAAAGGCAATGAGAAGCTATTGGAAGATTTAAGAAGAGAAGTGATATTATCTGGCTTATATTTGACAAGAATGATAATTCTTCCTCATCGGTTTACTGTAAAGATTAAATAAGATAATTGATTTAAAATGCTTTCCACAAAGAATGACAAAAGGTAAACATAAAAGATCTGCTACTATAATTATTTTTGTTATCCAGACAGAGATTAGAAATGCATAATCAAAAATGAAAGTCATTGCGTGATACTATAGATTATATTTTTGTTTGTTTGTTTTGCTTTTATCCTTCAGAAACCAGTACAATCCAAGGAAGAAAAGGCAAATAACTAAGACATGCCTTGGTTGAAGTTACTACAGTTTTGAAAACATTTAAGTACTGGTTTTTAAAATGGAGCAAAAGAGTTAAAGGTGCAGCATAGAGGGAAATTAATTTTTTCAGGTAACTCTTTTAATATCCTAAGCAACAAATAATTGGAAATCTTTTTGAAGCAATTTTAATTGATGTTTCTTCCAATTTAGGGGCCAGGAAGTAGCACCAAGAGATGTTTAGATGACTTTTGGCAAGAAGTTATACAGAATAAATAGAATTTGTTGTTCACATATTTTTAAAAAGCTACTGGAAGATCTCCCTGCTACCTGAGGAAGGTTACTGAAATAAAATACAGCAAAAGTACTATTGCCTACTTAAGCATTCTGGCATAAAAATAATGTGGCATCTAGGCTTCAGAGGAAAAAAATAAACAGATTATGCTCAACACATCAAGAAAGGCAAAGTACATCATATTTCTTCCAGTAAATCATGACAGGTGTACAATAGGCACAAATGACATAAAGAACGGGGAAGGATTTACAATTTGAACTTCCAGAGAACCTTCAAGGTACAGGATCTCATTTCACACAGAGACCACGGAATAGAGCAGTATATTGTATCTTCCATTTTTATATTATTTTATATATTTCACTCCTTTAAAAAGCATGTATTGATTACCTATTATGTGCAAGAAGGTGTGGAAAATAGAAAATTGTGTAAGACATGGCCCTTGCTTCCCAAGAAACTCACATTATAGTAAAGGATGACAAAGAACAAACTATATTTTACTGAACACAAGACACCGTCCATTTAAGTCAAGTCAAAGTAGTAAGTTTAAAGAAAAAAAGGCTCATTAACCATTCACAAAGTTTTTAAAGATATAATTACGGGATCAGCAGTTAGCGTAATGGCTATGTCGCTGGACTCTCACATAGTCGACTGCGGTTTGAGTCCCGGACCCGGTGGCTTAAACTCACACCGAGCACGTGTGTGTGCGTGCCCAAGATCCCGAGAGGAGAATGGAGGAGAAGGGATTGCAGCGTGGCCATCACCCCTGGGGGATGATTTCTCGCTTTCTGTCTCTCTGTCTCTCTGTCTGGCGAACACAGGCACCTTATAGCAAAAACCTTTCAGGAAAACAAAAAGATATCTCATAATTACAAAAACATTAGCATTTAAGACAAATGCAAACCCTAATAAATAAAATCAGGTATATAAATATCTATATGAAGAAGGAGCATAAGATAAATGTCAAGGATGCTTTTTGAAATAATTAAGTGTTTATAGGAGCTTAAAGGAGGAAGGTCTTAACTTACTGGGTCAGAGGGTTTAGCAAAGTAAGATGCTATTATTTCAGCTGGGTGTTTTAAAAAGGAATAGAAATTCTATCATGAAAATAGTAAGTTAAAAATGCATTCTAGGCAGATAAATCACATAGCGCACACAGAGTAAAAACTACTTTGCAAAGAACAGTCATAAACTCAGATTGACTGGAGAAAGTTCATATTGGACTCAGTTGTAGAGGGCTTTAAATGCTAAACAGAAACGTACGCATTGTCCTGACAGAATCTAGAAAGTCTTTTTTTAAGTAAAATACAATTGCTCTCACATGCAATGGTAGGAAGATAAACAAAATGTGAGCCCAAGTGAACTATAAAGAAGAAGAGGGAATGGGAAACAGGGGAGAGCTGCAGAATGAGGGAACAGTAAGGAATCTATCATAATATTCTTCTAAAATGTTTATTATTTATTTTTCATGGCATGAATACATCATATATTGGCCCAAAGTTATTATCAGATACATTATCATCGATACGTAACTTTCTATTTTTGTACTGTTGAATGTTTTGCTTCCCCTACTTCCCAGTTCCTCTCTTCCTCCCATTTTTGTCCAATCCCCTCCCACACTGTCTCTAGTATCTACAGTTGCTCTAGCTACTTTTATACCTTCCAATCTTTCCATTTCTGCCACAGAGCACAGAAATTTGGTATGTATTAAGTGGGGACATACAGTGCCTCTCTTTCATGGTCTGGTTTGCTTCACTCAGCATTAAATCTTCTATATTCGTCCACTTTGTAACAAATTTCAAGGTCTTTTTTTTTATGGTAGAGTAGTATTCCTCAGTGTGGGTGTGTGGGTGTGGGTGTGGGTGTATGCTACTTTTTTTTTTTCAATTCGTTCATCTGCTCTTTGACATTTAGGTTGATCCATGTCTTCGCAATGGTGAATAATGCTGCAATAAACATAATATTCTTAGCAAGAGATGATAAATGGAACTAGCGAGGTAAAAGGTGATTTGA
>NW_006160032.1:123965-126651 GCF_000334495.1 Tupaia belangeri chinensis
CATGGGTGTTTTGTGATATGCAGTTAGCTAGAAATGAGTGGGCAGCCCTAAGAAATAGCAGAAGGACACATGCCTCATCAATCACCACTTATCAGGAGTTGCAAACAGAGCCTCCATGAAAATGCCTTCTTCCCACCTAGCTCCTGGCACCAGGAAGGTGAGGCAAATCCCATTTTTCTTCTTTGGTATTTGAAGAAGACACATAGAGATGATTATAAATTTCCTCTTATCATTCCTCACAAATACAAAAAGACCCAAACTGACATTTTAGTCAACATCCTGATTCCCACTAGAGCAATAAACAAATTGGGCAGTTCATCAGAGTAACATACTCCTATCATCATGGCTCACACTGGGGCATAGGCAATTAGGTAATCAAATTCCTCAAATTCTTCACCTGTGCAAGAGATGCACAAGCACAGGAGGAAGCTTGGGAATTCAAAGAGCATAGATACTATGACAGACCTCCCACTGTTAAATATTCATTATCACCTCTAGTAATAAAAATAACACCTAACCAGTTCCATATGCATGCTACCTAGCAACCTGCCCACCGAAAAGTCTTTTGGGTGTACTTCTTTTCTACAATCTTTCTTTCCTATTAAATTCTCTTTTCTGCCTATTTTTATTGTGGTTGTGGCTTTATTTGGCACCTCGAGACAGGTCTCTAATTTTAGAGCTCTGAACCCAAAAAGCCAAGGATTTTTACACAATGCAGCTCAGCACTCTCCCATCCTATGAAACTTTTACTTAGAAGATATTAAATAGTTAGTAAAATAACACAGGAAGAACAGGAATTATTCAAGTTTTATAGATGATCAAGTCAAAATAGAAATTCTGTGGCTTTTTTGTTTTAAGTAAATCTATATAATGACAAAATCAACCACAGAAAACAATTCCCCTGCCTTGTATAGCAAATCGGTTGTTCTCTTTCTAGCTATCACCTCTCATGTAGGTTTCTGGTTTGAAAGATTAAAACATGGTGAGAATGAAGCACAGAGTGTTTTGCCAGAGATGACAATAGTGACTGAGCAATTCAATCTCATTCTTTTGTTGATAACTTTATGGCAGTGACGGTTAGTAAAGGCACTGTCTCTATTCCCAGGCCCTGTAATCAGAAGGTTAAGGAATTCCCAGGCCCTGTAGTCAGAAGGTTAAGGTCGGTAACTTAAGGAAGTCAGCAATGAATCCAAATTTTGGCTACTTCATTAAATCAGGTCAAGATTAGAATGCTTTGTTAATTCTAGATACCTTTTTATTTTAATTGACATATAATAATTTTACATAAATATGGGTTACAATGTGTTATTTTGATACATGTATGTAATATGAATTATCACATCAGAGTTGTTAACATATCCATGCCTAAAATATGTATCATTTCTTCATATTGGGTACTTTCAAAATCCTCTCTTAGGCCAGTTCATGGCCTAGTGGTTAAGGGACCTGGATTGTACACGGCTGACAGAGGTCTGAATTAACATGAGATACCACTACGTGCTTATTACCATGGCTAAAAGCCCAAATACTGGCAACAGCAAATGCTGGTAAGGCTGCAGAGCAATAGGAATCTCATTCATTATGGGTGGGAATGAAGAATGGTACAATCACTGTGGAAGACATCTTGGAAGTTCTATGAGTCTTGCAAATGCATAATATACTTTCACTATCCCAAAAATCACCTATGTTCCACCTATCAGTTTTTCCCCTCCCTACTCCCAACCCCTGGCAACCACTGATATTTTTATAGTCTTTATGGTTTTGTCTTTTCCAGAATATAGTTGGAACTATATTTTTTCAGGTTAACTTTTTTGTTTAGCAATATACATTTATGACTTTGCCATGTTTTGTCATGATTTGAGAGCACATTTCTTCTAATTGCTGGATAATATCCTATTGTACTGCATATGTCAGGTTGTTTATCTTGATCGCTTTCAATTATTGGCAATTATAATAAAGCTGCTATAAACAGCCACATGCAGGTGTCTGTGTGTATGTAAGTTTTCAACTTAGTTGGATAAATATCTAGGAGAACCATTGCTAGATCCTTCGGTAATATTCCATATGGCTTTGTAAGGAACTTCCAAGATGTAAATCCCAGCATAAATCATGGCCTTTGATTAATCTTTTTTATTTTTAGGTTTATTCATTTTCTTCGTGATAGAAAGTGTTTGCGCACATGGGACAAGTGGAAAGAGAGAGACCCTCAACAGGGTTTCATCACACTGCAATACCATTCTCACAGCCCTGCAGCTTGTCAGGATCCTGGACACAGACCCAGTGTGTTGTTGGGCCCACCCAGAGATCTGAATCCACCATCCACATGTGGCTTCCAATAGTGCAGTTCAGTTTGCTACCAACCGTGCTACCAAGTAGGGCTGATATATCAATATTCGTTCATCGGTTTTAACAAATGTACCACACCAATGCAAGACAATAACAATAAGGGAAACTGAGAATACAGCATGGGAGAACATATGGGAATACGCTGTACTTTCTGTTTAGTCTTTTTGTCTACCTAAAACTACCCTAAAAAAGAAAGAAAGAAAGAAAGAAAGAAAGAAAGAAAGAAAGAAAAGGAAAGGAAAGGAAAGGAAAGGAAAGGAAAGGAAAGGAAAGGAAAGGAAAGGAAAGGAAAGAAAAGGCCAAGACAGAAAACAAGACAGGAGCCAGATTTGGCCTGTGA
>NW_006160032.1:126731-136052 GCF_000334495.1 Tupaia belangeri chinensis
AAAAAAAAAAAAAAAAAAAAAAGAAAAGAAAAGAAAAGGAAAGGAAAGGAAAGGAAAGGAAAGGAAAGGAAAGGAAAGGAAAGGAAAGGAAAGGAAAGGAAAGAAAAGGAAAGGAAAGAAAAGAAAAAGCCAAGACAGAAAACAGGCCAGGAGCCAGATTTGGCCTATGAGCTTTAATTTGCTGATCCTTATTTTAAAGAATAAAAACATCATCAGACAACATGTGGGGTTTATTAAGTTGTTTTTGTGTGTCTCAGTGACTTTGAGAACACTCATTCAATGTGAGTTTTGTTTGGAAGTGCAATCTTCTCAGAATAGCCCTCCTTACAAATATATTCATATTCTGTCTGTAGCAAAGTTACCCATTGTATCACTTCTTTTCACACATGCCCCAGTCAATCCTAGCCTTCTTGCTTCTTACTAATGGGCATCTCCACAACCCAGTAAAGCCTCTGGGCTGGGGAACCAAGGACTTCTCATCAAAAAACAGAGAAAGAGGTTGCCTCTCACTTCAGCTGCTTGAAAGTTCCCCATGTAATTGGATACTTTACAACTCTCCTTAATAGTCTTATACCTTGTACCTTAGAAAGTCCACTTTTCTAGAGTTTCCACCTGCTATGTAACCACCACTGGCACAGGAAATAAGTCAAACATTATATATAAAAATATATATGTGTGTGTGTGTATATATATGTATTTTTAACCTTATGCAACTTAGATCAGGAAGGTTTATTGGATTTTAAGATACTAATAAGATTTACTTTACTCAAAATAATACATGTATTCATGGTAACAACACCATTAATAATCTGCTTCTAACTTAATGTAACATAAAAAAATGTATTCAATGATCTCATTAGTATTCTACACGTTTGGTTGCTTTTGTTTGTGTTTAAAACTGTAGCCATAAAATTTACTTCAACTGCCATCGTGGCTGCAACTATGACATCTTACTGTCTTATAATTTGCTATAAATCATAAATAATATAATGCCTATAAATGCACAGCTGTTCTTCTTGGGAAAAGTTCTGTTTTCATTCTTGTAATTACAGTGAGCTCTGTTAAAAGAATAGAATGTTAACTTAGTATTCCACTGCTGCTAAGTGATATAGGAGGTATAGAGCGTTTTCTTTAGATAAGCTATAACTGGTCGGAGAATTATATGCATACTTCTGCCCTTGTTATTTTCAATACTCACTTAAAATGGCACAATAGTTGAACTTCACCCATTTAATATAAAGAACAGGCTTATTAGCTTTTAGAAGTAAAATGGCTGAGCTGGAATAAAAGAATTAACTTCTAAATATTTGTACATATCAGCTATTTTCCAATGATAGAAGACTAACAATGTCTTGTGTTGACCATAACTGTCAACTTGCACAACTATCATTTAGAAAAGAGATAAATATATTGTGGAGAATGGAAAAGGGAGAACCCAAAAAAATCTGTTAAGTAGAAGCAGTAACACCTGACTTATGAATTGAGTTTATCGAGTTAGCAATTCTTGGCAATGTATAATTAATCTTTAGAAAATAATCAAGACATCTCTACCACCAGCTCCTTGCCACGTAAAATACTAACAAGAAGCCAATATATAAACAAAGCAAGGTCAAAGACATAAACAAGGACCCTAGTGCCATATAACTGTAGTCTGTCCCAGTTTCTTTCTTTCTGTCTCCAATTTTCATGGGTGAGAAGAAGGCAAGGAGAGAACCAAAGCTCACTAGGAGAGTTCTGCCTTGTTATTTTGCTAATTTAATGTTCGGCATCTGGTCCACCTGCTGCTATGAATGAGCTGCAGTGATCCGATACTGGTCGTGGAATGCTGATTGAGAGATAATGAAGAGTCGGCTTTAGATTGAAATTCTTTGCAGGTGAACTAACAACATTCAATTATTAAGACCAGTCAATAACTAACCAAATTTTTGCTTTTGAACTATTTTAACAGATGGCTGTTTTATGCTGTTTCATATATCTTTCATAAGCTCACAAACAGAGCTCATTTGCATTTTCTTTATATCTTAGAAAATAATTGCTGGGGTTCTTCAATTTTATTTCCTAAGGCATTTAAGTTTCCATGTTGAAATTTTAGTCTGTACTTTTTCCACTTTATAGAAGCAAGATTAGAATAAGTTAGTAATAATTAAGTGTGGGCCAGAGGCATATGTAATTTTCAACATATGTCTTGGAAACATAAGTTGCCTAAGGAAAACACTCCATTCATTTCTGCAACTGCAAAATGTGACATTCTGTGTTGCTAGTGTAAGCATCTGCTTATACAACACAATTTTTTAAAAGTTAGAGAAAGTTTAAGTCAATGACATGACTCTTCCTAATCATGACAGTGACTTGCAATAACTGCAAACAGATATTGGAGCAATGATGACAAAATCACATCTCCAAAGTGCTAATAGGGCAAAGTGTTCCAATGGCTCTATGCCATACATCATCCTAAATCCAAGAATCTTTGACAAGTGTCATAGTTTGATATGGAACCTTATTCCAGTATAAAATTTATCCCAATGAGTAGAAACTTTTCTCTTCTTGGGTCTAGCATAATTTACTTCTAAAAACACTTGAAAGAATTTTTTCTTTCATTGACAAGGCTTCTCTTTAATCAAGCATAATAACTACTATATGAATGAAAGAGTAAGCCTTTATCTTTGAGAAGAAACAAAGACTTAGAGAGATGTGGTCAATTAACTGCAACATTCGAAACTCCTCAAAAATATTGGTCACAATTTTTAAATTAAGAATGCCATAACTAGCATTTGAAAAGATAAGCAAACTAGTTTTCCTACAAGCCAGTTTAATAATTTTGCAGTCAATTAGTAACATTACAACCAACGTTGTCCATTGTGGCAGCAACTCATTTCACAAGAAAAGTCAAGAGGACTCCAGTGAAGACAACCCAAATATTCAGCACACACCACACTCCCTGGCATGTTTCTCAACCCTTCAGGTCCAGAACTGAACCTCACAGTGGCAATGTGGGCTTGAGCAACCCTAATCATCATGCCAATAGCTAGCCCTCAAATTACTATTTTAACTTCAGGTAACTCCTAGTATATTCCAGAAAGACTTACCAAAAGCTACTTACTTAAAGAACAAAGACTTGGATTTAGGAGCAAAAAAAAAAAAAAAAAATTAGTTTTTCTTTTACATTTACTAACCATAGTGTTTTGAGATTCTTTTCTTTTCTTTGAAAAGTTTTGCTACAGGGTGCATGTACTTGCCACAAAGACAGAGAGAGATAAAGACAGAAAGCGAGAAATCACCCCCCAGGGAGGATGGCCATACCACAATCCCTTCTCCTCCATTCTCCTCTTGGGAGCTTGGGCTCACACGCACACACGTCTAGCATGAGTTTAAGTTACTGAGTCTGGGACTCGAACCACGGTCAACTACATGGGAGTCCAGCAACATAGCCATGACACAAACTGTTGGTCCTTATTTTGTGATTTTTTACAATGCATGCATACCTAAGATACAGAAAGATACAAAACTTCTAGAAGAATAGAGGTTGCAAAACCCTCTAAAGAAAAATATTGACACTGAGAATTATGAACAGATATGTCTCTGCTATCATAATGAATGAACACAAGTTGAGAAATATGATCGATGAAGGAATAGAAGATTTCTAATATTTATTGAGCACCATCTACATGTCTGATACTACTTTGGGCCTCTTATATATTAGTCATTAAACATTATAATAAACTAATATGAAGTTATAGTCCTCACTTTGGAGATGTAAAGTTGAAACCCACAGAAGTTAAGTAACTTATGCAAAAACATACACCCATAGACAACACGCAGTTTTGAACCTAAGACTTGTCTACTTTCAAAGCTAAGCTTTAAAGAAAAAGCCAATAATTAAAATGATCAAGAGTTTTGTCAGAGATTACCCAATGCTGCTGAAGGACCATACTAATCTGCTGTATGTGAAAATATGAAGCTACATACCCATACTGGGGAGAGAAGGTTCATGGGCCCCTATTAATTCTTCTGTTGGCAGGCTTCATAAGGTGGCACGCAGTAATGCAACACCCCAGGAGGCTGAAGTCATGTGAAAAGGTTCCAAATTCTCTGGGACCAGCAGTTAGTCTAATGGCTATGTCACTGGACTCCCACATAGTCGACTGTGGTTCAAGTACCGGACCTGGTGGCTTAAACTGATGCTGGGCGTGTGTGCATGCGTGCCCAAGATCCTGAGAGGAGAATGGAGGAGAAGGGATTGTGGCGTGGCCATCCCCCCTGGGGGGGGTGATCGCTTTCTGTCTTTCTGTCTCTGTCTGTCTGGCAAGCGCACACGCTCTATAGCAAAAACCTCTTCAAAAAAAAAAAAAAAGGTCTCAAATTCTCAATCGAGGAACTTCTGTACACTCTGAGCACATGTGCACATATCTATGATCCTGGCTGGCTACGGGTAGATCCCAGCATGAAGATCCTTTCGGGGTTTCTGTGTCTCTCTCTGGTGAAATTAATAAACTTCAAAAAATTTCTTCTGTTATGGAGTACTCCTCGAAATTACATAAACATAGGCTGGCATACTGGTTAAGACACTGGACTCCCACATGGCCAACCACAGTTCAAGTGTCAGACCTGGTGATTTGCTTTCTCACTTTCCCCTTTCTCTCACTCCCCCACTCTCTCTAGTAAAAACTGAAAAATAATAATAAAATTAAGCAAAAAAATTTTACTTAAACCCATACAGACAGCATCAGACTAACAGCAGTTCTATAAGTCTAGGAGATTTTTGAGAGGATGGACCCAAAAAATCTCCCACAAAAAATTTAAGCCATTTTAAAGGAGATCATACATTGGCATATGGATAAACAGTGCCCTTTTAATTGGCATACATATACAGGAACTTGTGCTAAGAAACAGCAAGAAATACAATTACAAACTATCAATCTTCACCAACATAATGAAGCAAACTGAGCACCAGAAGCTGTTGGTAATCTTTTGAAAAGAAATTCTTAAACCAGAGACCCTCTTTCAGTTATTTCTTTACTATTTCACTAGGTCTAAGGGAAAGCTGGCAAATAATTCTACCTAAGTAGCAATAATTCTACCCAGATAATTTTGTATGCAAAGGAACCAGCCAATAGGACATTAAGGGTAAGAATAATGAAACTGCCAAACAAGATGGATGTGAAGGCAGCATGAAGCCACACAGTGAGAACTGAGGAGCAGGAGGATGAGGGCTGCCCTACAGAGGCCAGGAGACTAAAGGCAGCTTGTTGAGACTCGCACAACGCTCTGTTGAGTTAAGATCAGGTCATGTCAGTAAAATCCTGAGAGAGGTTTTGAAAGAGCTCTCCTATCTCCGATGGCTTCGTTTCATTTACAGATTCACAAAGGTATATACCTACGCTCACATTTTGCTACCTGTCTAATACGAAAGAGCAGAATGAGCAGAAAAAAAAGTGACTAGTATTAACACTAGTCAGAATTTTAAATGAAATCATTGTTCTACTTAATGTCAACAGCTCTACTGTAGATGGGCACATTTCCAGAACCTTGACACATATTTTATACCCAGACTTCACACTTCTTCCCAGTTACAATAGCATGTACAGAGAACACCTATCTTACTATCCATTTATTGTCTTAAATTTTAAACACTTAGAGCAATGATATAATTTACACTTAACTTTATATAACCTACTACATTTTCCCTTAAATAATAACTCATTGCTTTTGTAAAGGAGATTATGTATTTCAGTAGAGATTTCATTATGTCATTTTATTGGATTGTCATTGTTTTATGAGGAAGAGAGAATGAAATTATTCCAATATTACAAATAAAGCTGAAAAGAATGTAGTTTCCCAAGAATCCATAGCTATTCAACAGGAGGGTTTAGGCAAGAATTTGAGTCATCTTATCTAAGAAAAATGAACCCAATTTCCAGATTCTTTTTTTTTTTTTTTTTGAGTTTTTTGCTATAGGGCGTGTCGTGTGTGCTTGCCAGAAAGACAGGAAGCGAGAAGTCACCCGCAGAGGGATGACCACACCACAATCCTTTCTCCTCCATTCTCCTCTCGGGATCTTGGGCATGCGCACACATGCAGCTGGCATGAGTTGAAGCCGCCAGGTCCAGGACTCAAACCACAGTCGATTATGTGGGAGTCCAGCGATATAGCCATTATGCCAACTGCTGGTCCCCAGATACATTTATTTTTAGACATTAAAATAAGCTAAAATTATTTTCATGTAATCTTCTTAAGTATATGCTGCCTAAATCATGGATCAAGCTCTAGTTCCCCATCAGCGATTTTCTAGGATAGGTATGTGCTGTTTCTCTCAGATACTATTTTAAAGGTCAGTGTAACAAATCACTAAATGCTTGGCAGAAATATAGGCAAAACAGTTCCTTTGAGGAACAAGTTCACTTTGATTGGCTCTATGTTGAATTTTTAATGAATATAATGTTCTGTTGAATGGCTCAAAAATAAAGAAAGAAAAGTCATTGCTATGAACTTATGTTTCCCAAAATTCATATTGAAATCCTAATCCTCCAATGTGATGGCATTTGGAAATAAGGCCATTGAGAGGTAATTAGGGTTAGGTTAGGTCATAAGGATGGGGCCTTCATTATGTGATTCATGTCCTTGTAAAAAGAGGAGCAGATACTGCATGTTTTTCTCTGAAAAAAGGCCAGGTAAGGACCTAACCAGAAAGAGGTACCTCACCAGGAATCTAACCATACTGGCACCCTGATTTTGGACTTCCAGCTTTCATAATTCTAAGAAATAAATGTCTTTTCTTAAACCATCCATTCTACAGTATTACATAACAACAGACAAAGCAAACTGAGAGTCATATGATTGGGCAGGTGCCATGCATGGTCAAAATACAAGCAGCTTGGCACCAACTCCTTACATAAAGTGGCCTCTGGTATTTGAAACTGACTCTACAGCCCAAATAATAATTCATTGTTATTGTCTTCTGAAAGGCACTGTGCTAAAAATCCTGTTCCTAGTAAATTATAGATCCAAAAATGCTACCAATAAATAACTTTTTAAAATAAGCTTAAAGAATATATGAACTGATTCAATAAAAAATTTATAATATTTACTAAGTCTATAAATTATTTCCTCAGTATACCATTCAGTGTTCTATGAGATGAGATGTTACATATCATTCTCCAAAATAAGAGCAAACATTTTGGGAAGAAAAGTAGATCATCTTAGAGGCAGTGTTAGAGAGATATAATACCTAAACACACTGCTTCATATAGTATTCATTTGTGTTATAGCATTGGCATTATTACATTTCTGAGGAAAAATATAAATACATAACATAATAAGCACAAAAGTTAAGAATCCAAAAGGATAGTTGGGTTAAACATATCTCTGTGAATTCTTTGAACTTCAATATGCACATAAATTCATCAAATTTCTAAATGAAATGCCAATGCTTAGTCATTCAATAAAGAATAAGGAAAGGTGAATGAAGTCAGTTTAAATTACAGATTCAGCTGGTTAAAAAGAGGCTAGGATAAATCCCTGGGATTTATCTAATCTTCTTGGGAAGCTAATTTTTTTTTCTGCTAGGGTCAAAATTCTCTCTTGTGGACTCTGTCTTTAATATTTATTCATAAATGTTTCTGAATGTTACAATATTCTAGGCATTGTCCTTGACAAGAACAGAGATCTGAACAAGAAGGTCCTCGACCTAAGAGAATTTACATCTTAACGGAATAAGAAAAAAAAATAAAATGTAAACAAATAAACAGGAATGTTTGTAAGGATGGTACTTTTTCATAAAAGAAATATAGCAAATTAATTAACAGGAGGTGACCTGACTGGGGTGTATATTGATAAGCTGATATTAGCAAGTATCACTGTCCTAAATTCCTATCTCTGTCAGTTCCTACAGTTGATTCAAATTTTTTTCTGATGCCTGGAAGACATCATAGTTATAGCAGCTTAAAGACATAACCTCAGAAATTATTGACATTATTAAGACATTAACTTCACAGATTATATTCACATAGGTTGTCTTGAATTGAATACCCATACCCCAGGAGATAAGCAGAGTAGACATTTATCATGTTGGGGATATCCTGCCTCATTTCCACCGTGCTAATCACACCCTATTTCCTTGTTAGAGCTTTATCTGTTTCTCATAATGTGTAGCCTAGGAGGGATTATACATCAAGGTGTCTGTCTCCCTACTATATGAAATAAAATCGACTGGATTGGTCTGCATTATCCTGGTACATCAGACAACTGAATATGTGTCCTAAGCCTGGTCAAATAAATGCTTTCATGGAAATTTTAATCTTTAACTTAAGAAATGAAAGAAAAAAGTGGTATGTTACTCATGGTGACTGCAGGGCCCTAACAAAGCTGCCCTACTAACAGATGGGTCCTGCAATTCCCACTTCTAGCTCCAGAAGAGTCTGGGTTCCAACCATTCTCCATCTTTCTCTGGGATTTCCTAACCTGTTGATAGACTTGCAATTAATCGATACCTTTTGCCAGAGTTACCCAGAGTTTCTGTTGATTGTAAACAAAGTCTCTCAACTAATAAGTTAGACTGCTAAACTCATTTTACCAATCAAACTGGTAGCAATTACCTGTGTAAAGTCATATTGTTATTGAATATTTGAGCTTGATCTTCTTATTCAAATACAATAGTCATGTTGCGACATTCCAGTCAATAAAAAGTACCAGAATTCTTCTACTTAAAGACTATAAACTGAAAACACTCATTTTCTATTTTCTTCTCTCACCTATTAAATTTTAAAAAGGAGAATAATTTGTAAAAACATAAACACTGAATGATTATAAAATGGGTACTAATAAAATTCTAGAAAACTGACAGAAGGATGAATGCCAGAGACAAGAAAACAATCCTAAACTAGGAGAGAGAAAGCTAAAAAGCATCTTGGTTTGGGCAGAACAATTTCTCAAGAAATACATGTGTTGCCTGTACTTTTACAAACATAGCTAAAGGACTAGCAGGTAGTGTGGTGATTAAGATGCTGGACTCCCACATGGCTGACCACGTGTAGAACTCTATGGTACCACAGACTATTTTCTTTGATATGTTTAATGGAATAAAATCATGCTACGATGCACACACAGGGGATGTACCCCTCATGCCCCACAAACATACACATTGCTGAGCAGCATGAAACCTAATTAATCTGTGATTTGAAGGCATATTAACAGATATTTCAGTGCTCTGGTGTTTCTATTCTTACCAGTGATTCTCACTCTTTGGTGTGCACCCTGGAGAGTGATTTCTCACTTTCTGTCTCTCTCTGGCAAGCGCATGCACTCTATGGCAGAAACCTCTACAAA
>NW_006160032.1:136103-203188 GCF_000334495.1 Tupaia belangeri chinensis
TGAGAGGAGAATGGAGGAGAAGGGATTGTGGCGTGACCATCCCCCCGGGGGGTGATTTCTCGCTTTCTGTCTCTATGTCTCTCTCTGTCTGTCTGGCGAGCGCACGCGCCCTATAGCAAAAATCTCTGCAAAATAAAAAGGAAGGAAGGAAGGAAGGCAGGAAGGCAGGAGAGAGAGAAAGAAAGAAGGAAAGAAAGAAAAGACAGAAAGAATTTTAAAATAGCACATAGGGAACTCAATATTGAGTAGAGATTCTACATCTTGAGTAAGGACTTTCACAGTCTGACTTTTAATAATATATTTTAAAGATTACATGCTTGTTAATAATCTTCATCGCACTATATAGTAAATTATTTATTGGGATGTTTCAGGTATTCAGTTTCCCATGTGATTTTCACAAAGTATTTTGGTTGATATTAAGAGGTGTGTATGACAGAAACAACTCAAACTATCTTAGGAACAAGACAAAAACAAAGAAAAGAAAAAGCAAAGAAAGGAAGGAAAGGAAGACTATTAGCTTTTATTAGCTTCAAAAACTGAAGAATCCAGGACTAGCAGTTAGCGTAATGGCTATGTCACTGGACTCCCATGTAGTCGACTGCAGTTCAAGTCCTGGACCTGGCAGCTTAAACTCGTGCCAGGCGCGTGTGCGTGCGTGCCCAAGATCCTGCAAGGAGAATGTAGGAGAAGGGATTGCAGCGGGGCCATCTCCCCTGGGGAGTGATTTCTCGCTTTCTATCTCCCTATCTCTCTTTTTCTGTCGTGCGCACGTGCCCTATAGCAAAAACCTTTCCAAAAAAAAGGAAAAAAAAAAAAAAAGAACACTGAAGAATCCAACAGATAATTATTCTTTTTGACAAAGATGAATCCAGGAGATCAAACAATGTTTTAAGGATCAGTCCTTCTATAGCTCACACAGCTCTTCTCTGTGTTGCCTTTATTATCTGATGGGTTCTTTCAATAAGGAAGCTCTTAACACTCCAGGGTTACATTCTCCTTGACTTTTCTTTCACAAATGTATATGCTTGCACGTCCCTGAAATTTAGTGCCATTTACCTTACTTAAGAAAAGTACCCATCTCTGAACCAGGCAAGAGACAAGGGTCAAGTTCATCTAAATTATATAGGTTAAGAACTGATAAGAGGCAATTCCAGGTATACATGTGCCTTGTGTTTTCAGGCTGACAGGCCAGGGAGTTGAACAACAGTTGGCTTACAGTCTCTAGCTCAGAAGTCCAGTATGCTATTGATTGCACCACAGAGGCTGAACCAACTATCATTTTTTATCTTATTCAAGACTCATTCGATTGCAATGTCCCAAAATCTATAACTCAAAAAGAAAAACTGGCTTTATTTTATTCTCAACCATTCTCACTGTAAGAATTATAGCAGGGCCTCCAGAAAACCAAGTAGTTACCAGACAGCTACTATACCTATTCAAGGGTGTTAGGACAGAGGATAGAGGATGAAATGAGTATGTTTTTATATTCATGTTACATGTCTTTGTGCATCTGTATGTCTCTTTCACTCTAAACCAGCACCTCACTTAGGTCATTTAATCCATGGTTAACCTCATATAGGCCATCTAGAAACAGAGACCTCAACACCACAATGCATAAGAACTTCTAGATTAGTGGTCCACAAAAAATAAATAAATAATAAATCTCTATTCTATACTCCAGGTGTGATTCCTGTATTCCAGGAGATCAGGGATCTACTCAGGTTCTAGATAAGCTGCCAATGTAGGAATATGAATAGTTGAGTTGAAGGTGAGAGTCACATATGGAAGAGATTTCTCTTGCTGAAACAAAAGGCAAGATGAATCTGAAGACAGCTATGGAAGCAAAGAGTAAATTGTTGATCTATTTAACAGAATTTGATACAAAATTTAATTCTGCATTTTACCCCTGCTGCAAGAGAGCAATAGACATGTACAGTAAGACTCCAATAATCAGAACTCCATTCTATTTCCTAGGTCAAAACCAAATTTCCATTTAAGAAAAATGATAAAGAATGATGTGAGCGGGACCAGCAGATGGCATAATGGCTATGTTGCTGGACTCCCACATAGTTGACCACAGTTCAAGTCCTAGACTCGGTAGTTTAAAGTCACACCTGGCATGTGTGCATGTGTGCGCAAGATCCCGAGAAGAGAATGGAGGAGAAGGGATTGTGGCATGGCCATCCCCCCAGTGGTGATTTCTTGCTTTCTGTCTCCCTGTCTCTCTCTGTCTTTCTGGTGAGCATATGCGCCCTATAGCAAAATAAATAAATAAATAAAAACTCTCCAAAAAAAAGAATTATGTGAGCTGTGTATCAAAATAATAATCATACCCATTTTCAAGTAAGATTATTAAAATTGCTTTAACAATTTAAGTAATGCTTATAATAAGAATTTAAAGTCTTAAATCATAATAAAAGTAATCAGCCTTTAACTCACACCAAATATCAGAATCTCTGATACTGAAATGTATTTGAATTCATATTTATTTGAAATTCATATATTGGGGGGAATCAGCAGTTAGCGTAATGGCTATGTCGCTGGACTCCCACGTAGTTGACCGCAGTTCGTGTCCCGGACCTGGTGGCTTAGAACTCACGCCAGGTGCATGTGCGTGCGTGCCCAAGATCCCAAGAGGAGAATGGAGGAGACGGGATTGTAGCATGACCATCCCCCCTGAGGGGTGATTTCTCGCTTTCTGTCTCTATGTCTCTCTCTGTCTGGCGAGCGCACGTGCCCTATAGTGAAAACTCTCTCAAAAAAAAAAAAAAAAGGAAAATTCATATATTGGAGATAAAACCAAACCTAATAGAGACTATATCTTTAAATCTGTTGGTTTGAAAACAATACAGCACATTATAGAGTCTTAGCTTTGAAAGATTCACTAACAGAAAAGGTGGATATTTTGTTTTAACTACATTTTCCTTTTTCTCATAGTCCATTGATAATAAACAAATGGGAACGTACACTTTTTTTTCCATTAGATTTGAGTAAATTGAGCTAACCATACAGAAATGTGTGAGTTTGGTATATTTCCTTTTTCAGCATTCCATTTAAAATTAACTACCTACCAATAAAAGCCAAATGCTATTTACAACAGTACCTTCCAGAAGAGGGAAAAATAAAACTGATATGATTCATTAATTTAGAAACATTTAGACCATCTAGGAGTAGAAAATCTGCCAAATGTTTTCTATTTGTTTTCACTACCATATATAGAAGTTTATACTCCTACATGAGTTGAGGAGCTATCTAAAGACTGCAATAAACTAGTATCTCATTTAAATCTTAAACATTTTCTTAAATTTATCAACTGGTAGTCACTAGTTGTGGTCATTAGAAGCCTGTTGTTATGAAATCTATAGTGTATTAAAAAAAAGTTCAAAGAATCTTCCGGAAAATTAATCTATCTCTATTTTGAGATTTCTGGAATTATCTTTTCAGAATTTATATTTTCCAGATTTCATGTCAGTATTTCTCTCTCCAAGAAAATAATTTTGCAAGGTAGTTAAGGAGTTTAAAGTCAGAGAGAGTAGTCATTAAACCCTCCTTCTCCACTTGTTGGCTGTGGAATTTGAGACAAGCCACTTAACTCCTCTTGTCCTGTTTCCTCATCTATAAAATGTGTACCTGTACTTCAGGTTGTTGTATGGATTAATCAAGAGAAAATGTGTAAAGCACTTAGGAGAATACCCAACACACAATAAACACTCAGTCAATGGCAGCCATCGTTAAGAAATAATCTGCTGTTAAAAATGGAATAACTGAGGAACCAGCAGTTAGCGTAATGGCTATGTCGCTGGACTCCCACATAGTCGACCGCGGTTCGCGTCCTGGACCCCGTGGTTTAAAACTCACGCCGGGCGCGTGTGTGTGTGTGTGTGTGCCCAAGATCCCGAGAGGAGAATGGAGGAGAAGGGATTGCGGCGTGATCATAACCCCTGGGGGATGATTTCTCGCTTTCTGTCTCTGTCTGTCTGGCGAGCGCACGCGCCCTATAGCGAAAACCTCAAAAAAAAAAAAAAAAAGGAATAACTGGGGCCAGCACATGATATGGTGGTTAAGGTGCTAGATTCCCATACAGCCAACCATAGTTATAGTCCTGGACCTGGAACTTGAAAATCACAATAAATAATTTTTATTTTTAAATAATAAGCAGGGGCTGGATGGTAGCACAGGAGTAAAATGTGATGGTCTGAGATGCTGACCCATGTGGGAAGGTTCCAAGTTAGTGACCAAAAGTCTCCCTGAGTTCACTGGATTTTTCATGCCCGTGTCCTGGGTTGGCTATGCCTGGGGGTAGATTTGTTGGTGATGCTGTCACTCTGGCTGTCTGCCTGTCTGTCTGTCTCTCTCTCTCTCGTGTTCATAGAAGAAATAAACTTTTAAAAATAATCAGAGGGCCATACTTTCCTATGAGCCTATATATATTGCTTTTATAATGCATACGGTAGTTATTTTTACATATGTATTATATCCTACCCACCTTCGCTGAACAGTGAATTCCTTGAGGGCAGTGATTTTGTCTTATATTTCATACTAAATCCAGATCTTAGTACATGTTAAGTGTGAAATAATTTCTTGTAAAAGGGATACAACTAAAAATTCCTATGTGTCCTTTATTCCTTTTAGAATGCGGAACTATATAGCACTTTATTCTGTTTTATAAATTTGAAATTTATAAGACAAATTGCCCTCTGAAATATTCCATCAAGTGCAAAAATAAAAGGAATAGCTGTCCACAGTAAAACAGAGCAAACTGGGCTTTTTAACTGGTAGAGGAGTTCAAACTCTCAAGGTAAGTTCTGAGTTAATGTCTAACAAAATCTGACTACTATTGCATTTTAAATACTGACAGTGTTCTTAGCAATCAATATAGAAGAAAAAGGCTGCAACATTCTTTGAGATATTACATCAGAACTTTTGGTTCTGAGCTCCAACCCTTGCTGCATCAATTTACATTCTGAAGGTTATCTTCAAAGCCAGAAGGGTGAGGAACAGAAAGGTTTAAAATAAAAATTTTCTAGGGGGTTACTGTATCTAAAAATCCTTATATTTTAAAATTGGCTTCACCTTGATAATAGGACTCTGATTGTAGTAGGAAACAGCCTTAACTTTTTTTCCTCCCTTGAAAATGTACTTTTCCAGTGTGGGAGAATGCACTGAACTACTTTAAAGTTATATTCATGGATATTTCATAGACTGCAGTAGACCTGAGTCCTGAAAGAGTTAGCATTTTTCTCCTAGACAATCCTGACTCAACTCCAGGACCAATAATCAGTCAAGTTAACTGAAACCAAGTTAGGAGCTCTGAGCACCTTCCACTTATTTCTGAAGGTGCCTCAGGGGCTTACCTGGCCTAGATAAAATTCAGGAAACATTGAAGATGGGTGCTAAATTACAGAGTGGGGAGAGGATGAATAAAGTCACATAGTCTAACACCTGCCTGGAGAGTAATGAGGGGATGTTTATTTCATTTAGGAACAGAAATGAGAGTAATGAGTTTGCAATAAAGAGAACGAAAAGGCAGGAATGGAAGGAACTTCAAGGTGAAGGGTAAAGCATAGAAAGAAGGAGGAGGTCATTGATGATCACTTGGGGTAAGAGCTCAAATCAACCACTGCAATTCATCTCAAGGCAGAAATCTAGAAAATCCCAATTGACTCTTCACACCAGGCTCACAGGCACACACACATAGGCTCAGCATGCACAGGAAGACCTTGAGATGTGACCTCAGGAACCTTCCCATGAGACCTCTGCATTGCAGAGCACTGCAAAACTGCTGCATCGTGCACTGGTCAAACTTCTTCCCCCGCAGGGTAAGGTTCCTATTGAAAATACACTCCAAGCTCATGTGCATGTGCCCAAAATCCCAGGAGGAGAAGGGATTGCCGCGTGACTATCTTCCCTGGGAAGGTGATTTCTTATTTTCTGTCTCTCTGTCTGGTGAGCACATGTGCCCTACAGCAAAAATAAGTCTAAAAAAGAAATGCTGGAAGGCCCTTGGTTTCAGCAATGGGACCTTTTATCTGTCTCAACTACATTCCCTCAGGAACCTTACCTAGTCACATGACTTCAAGAAATTTACATATCTTCAGGACTCCCAGATTTTTATCTTCTGAGCTCCACCCGCCTACTTGACATGTCAGTGTGGAGTCAACTACAGAATCTATGATCATCTGCTCTACTCCAGTTTTCCCCACCTCAGTAAATTAACAACACTATCTACTTCTGCCACTTTCCCAAACAATATCCTACTCAAAAAAAGAAACAAGCAAACATAAATCCTACCTAGTCTGAGCAACTCTGTCACTCCACATGGTCTTCCACAGCCATCTTTGTCCCCTTAGCATTCATTCCCTGAGCAGTCAAAATGATTTCTCTTTTCTTTCAAAGAGCAGTGTTTGCTCATATTACACTCCTGAGTTAACACTTGACATAGTTTAACTTTATTCTTAGAACCTAATGTTAATGTGGCTTAGAAACACAGCACAATCTGGTCCCATCAATGATCATTTTTATCTCCCTGCCTATATTCCAAACGTACCTATACCTTGAACACGCAAAGTCCTATATAAGTACAGAATCCTTATAGATATTCTATTTCTACTCCAACCATCAAACACCTTCATAGAGAAATCCTACTTATCTCTCAAGATCTAAGTTACTCTGTTTCTGGAAAGCTGTCTCCATGTCCTTGGCCAGGTGACATGTGGCTCTTACATGTTTCTGTCTCCTTCATCCATTTTGTAACTATAAGAGTCTTTGCACATTGTTGTCTGTTTTTCAATGTCTCCCTAACTACAATGTGAGCTTAAATACTGACTAGAAGCAGGGGAAATGCCTGTAGCATTATGTATTGAATGTTCAGCAGCAAGGATAATGCCTAGGAACAATAAATATTGATTTTGGAGCATTCACTGATGAATGAATCAAGTATATCAAAAGCCATCAAAAATCAACTAAAAATGACAGCTGTATTAATCAAGGTTCTCTAGAGAAGAATCAATAGAACATAGATATGTATACATCTATTTATGAATCTACATATCTATTACACTATCAGAAAAAAACATGACAAGCTTTTCTGTGTAAAAATGCATCGTGACTTTGAGGCTATGAAGGCCCAAGAGCTGCAGGATGAGTCAACAAACTTAGGTTCCATGTAAATTGATGGTGTAGTTTCAGTTAGAGTCCAAATGCCTGAAAACCTTGAAAGATTGAGGCCCATCCAAATCATGGAGAGCAATCTGTTTTACTTAGTCAATCTATTTAAATATTAATCTCATCCCAAAAAAATCTTTCACAGAAATACCCAGAATAATGTTTAACCAAGTATCTGGGCATCTTGTGGCCCCAGTCAAGTTGATACTTAAACTATTATTTCAGCCAAACGGTCCCATGGGTTCAGTTTTTATTAGACATTAAATGTACTGAGGCAGGAGTTAGACTCCATTTACAGATAAATGGGGCATGGAACCCCAAAGAAGAGAGCCACTGTGCTATATGGCCCCTGACTATTAAAATCTCCCCACTCCTTTTTTTGGTATGACCCTAATTTCTCTCTTCTCTGTTACCGTATTCCTTTGCATTCAAACACACAAATCTTATTCTTAAAGATTCTATGACCCCTTGCAATGGGACTTCATTAGACAAAAACCAAAAGGTCAGAAAGACATAGTCCAGGATGTGCAGATAATGTAAAAGCATTATCACAAAGACCAAAATGGGGCAAGGCACTTCCTGATGGGCAGGATTCCTCCATGACTCTGGGGGATGAATACCAAGATGAGGACCACCAGACCCTCAAAGTTAACTGAGATAATGAACTTTTCCAAATTTATAGCCTCTGAACAAACCAGTTTCCAATTAGCCACTATTATGTAGAGTTTCATGACTATGAGCCCACCCTAAGGTATAACATAACCTACAGGATATGTGACCTCCTACCATGAGGAGAACACATTCACAGGCTCCTCCTTGGTGGATATTAAACCTGGAACCCACACCATGTGGCAGCAACCCATTTCAAGACCCCTCCATTTTCTTGGGAACTCTGAACTTCCTTCCCTCTCCAATAAACTCTCTACTTGCTATCCCCTCTCCGTATCCATGTCTCTATGTCTTCATGAGTGTGAGATAAAATTCTGGTCAGCTCATGGCTCCAGATTTGGCACTAGTATTGGGACTGATCACCCCAACTTCCCAAGTCAGTATGTCTCCAAAATATCAATGTCAAAGGCAACAGCCTCACACATAAAGGATTTTAACAAAGTCAATATTCTGAGCAACTCTGTTTATCATTTTCTTTTCCTATCTGTGGAGTCATATTTTATGTCAAAAACATAAAAGCCAAGAAAATGAGAGTAGAGCTAATAATGTTAGATGGAACATGGGCCCTCTCTACACTTCCAGCATCACCACATATGCACATTCAATCATTTTAATACAAGTCTGTATTTTCATCAGATTTTTCAGAAGTTTTAGAAACATTTAAAATAAATTACAGTGGGGCCAGCAGGTGGCATGGTAGTGAAGGTACTAGAGTCCCACATGCCCAAATGCTGTTCAAGTCCCAGACCCAGTGGCTTGAAACTCATACTGGGCAAGAATGCATGCATGCCCAAAATCCTGAGAAGAGGATGGAGGAGAAGGGATTGCAGTGTTGCCATCCCCTCTGAAAGCAGGTGATTTCTTACTTTCCCTTTTCTCTGTCTGTCTCTCTCTGGTGAGTTCACATATTCTAAAACAAAAACACACACATACACAAACATACATTTAAATGTTATAGTAAAGCAAACAAAATTTAGACTTGTATACTCAATATGACTTTCCTTGAAGTCTAAGATAAAGAATTTTACATAAGCTTGAACAAAGTATTTTAAATGAAGTTAGCTATATGGTTCTCTAGCTTAGTGTCTCCATAAGTCCTTTCACTTTTCTCCATTCTCAAATAATCATTCAATAACCCTTCAAAGTGCAAATCCTCATTTTCATTTGGAAGAAATGTTCAGTCTTATAGGATGTGTTGCCCACTGCTATTAAGGGTTGAGGGTGATACACAATTAAGCATTTTAGTACATCTTCTGATCTGATTATTCATTCCTAAAAAAGGTCACAGAAGACTTTAGCAAAATACTGCACAGTGGGAGTAAATTTTGACACTCCAAATCTTGATGGCTTTGGACATATTTGGTTCTTTTGTTAGTTCTCCAAACATAAAATGATAATTGTGTCCCTATTATGTATTGTGAAGGGTTACCACCATAATAAGGTGAAGATATACCCCTTCATATTTTTAATTACCAAAACACAATACATATACACACATACATACACACACATTCAAACATTCCCAGGGAAAAACAATATTTTACAAAATGTGAATTAATCTGAAAAAAAAAAATAAAATCCCTACCCATGGTACAGATAGCACTTTATATTTTAATGCAGAGCAGTTTCAGTTCTCCTATATACACTCTTGCTTATGCCAAGTCAAATTCTATCTTTGCATAAGACACTAGCAGATAACAGTGCATACACAGGCAACACAGACATTTGCCATGCATCACTACTCTAAGGTAAAAAAATGACTTGAAAGAAATCTTTGAAATTATCTGTTTTGTGTTTTTCCTTTTATGTTCATCCAGACTTCTTTCCCACACCGATTCCTCACAACTGCTTCCATAGGTAGAAGGGGGACAGTCTGGGGTAAGAAGGATAGCTTTTTATTCTACATAAATACATTCCATGTAGATTTATGGATATAAATATATATATTTGCATAGTCAAATTTTATGTATCTTAAAATAAAGTGTAGTAAGAGGAAAGCTCTTTTCGAAATCCAACTTTGCAAAATGGATTTTTAAAGTAGGATCATTCTGCAGTCACTGGGTTCCTGAAAGGTGACCTTCACCCCCCCAACTACATTAGTCAGCAATTCAATTTTCTCAGTATCTTTAAGAGGTGATAATAGTTGCAAATTGTCCTGACATATGCTACCAGCTGCTTCTTTAAAGCAACAGTTACACAACTGTTTCTCTCAATTTGAATCAGGAAAAAAATGTTCTTCCTTAACAGTTATACTTTCAAACTCAAGTTTGGAATTTAAAATTTAGAACTCTTATGTGTGGGAGTATCCAAGAGCCAGTCTAGTCCAAATATACAAAACCCACTCTTATGGATAAATAACTTTATCTTTTCTCAATCTCATTATTTTAAAAATAATTTGAAATGCTATTGCATTTCATTTATATCATTTGCCATTACATTACAATTTCACACTACATCTGAAATAACACCACATTTTTTCAAAAAATATTCACATCGCTCACTTCACGAGAGCCTCACAACCAGTTAGTATGGAATGTGGGGTGGGTAATGCTAACCTCAATTCAGAGTAAGAGAAATGGAAGCTCAAAGAAATTAGAGTATGAATATAGTATTCTCAAAAACTATCTCCTGCACTCTTGTTCTGCTTGTATTCTCCTATAAGAACTACCATTATATTAAGTTGTAAGAAAGTCATGATTTTTTTTCATGTTTTTCTATGCAAAAATGTGTCATCACTTTCCCAATGACCCAATAAGTCATTATAGATCGATATCATTCTATCTTTGTAGATGTGGCATTCTGCTTTATGTGGTGGCCTCATAAAATGCCATCCTCAATTTCCCCCATTAGCTGAGTTCCATACTTGTGATTCCAAATGTCTCTTGACCATCTTATATTGTGTATTTGACTCATAATTCAAACTGCGCTGAACAATTCCTACATTCTTTCCTCCTTCACAAATTCCTATTGTTATCACTTTAGTAATCCACTCTGTCCTAAGCTTAGGAATTCTTCCTCCACAAATAAAATTCTTTCTCTCCAAGAAAATGAATCTATTGTAAAGATTTCCCCCCAGAAATCTTGAGTAGCTATTTCCTGATACAATCGACTGAAAATACTTCTGTGACCTTACTAAACTTCATTGATTGATTGATTGATTGATTGATTGCTAGGGAACACATACACTTGAAAGAGAGAAGAGAGGGAGAGACCACTCCCACAGGGGAATGTCACACTGCAATCCATTTTCTACCACCTTTCCTTCCTTTTGGAATTTTGGGCATACATGCACCTGCACCAAAATGTTTCTGAAACCAGTGGGTCCAAGACTCTAAAGGTCTGGTCATCTGTTTGGGTTCTGGCTACCTTATTCACCAGGCCCTGAAAACTGGTCTAGTATCCTTTAATAATAGCCTAATAACCTTATCTACTTATCTGATTTTCTACTACTGTACACCTTTGGTCTTGGGTCTAATCAGTTTTGTACTGTTGTAAAGTACCAGGATCAATCTTAAATGCCTACCTTGTATGTTTTTCTTTTCACTCAGAATACTTAACAATGACCCAGTCATCACTGTTCTCTCCCAGTATGCCTACAAAACTTAGTGTCTATTCTTGGGACCAGCAGTTAGCGTAATGGCTATGTCGCTGGACTCCCACGTAGTCGACCGCGGTTCGAGTCCCGGTGACCCAGTCATCACTGTTCTCTCCCAGTATGCCTACAAAACTTAGTGTCTATTCTTTAAAATTCAGTATTCAACATCTTGGTATTGTACATTGCTTTCTAAAACTGTTCTCAACTTTGAGCTCTTTAAAGTAAATGTAAACATTAAAAATTGTGAAGTGTCCTAGCTCATAGATTAAACCACTCAAATAATGTAGATGGTGAGGGCAGGGGTCAAAATCAGAAAGCTTAGCCTACTAGCTCATCATCTAATTCAGGAAACCCACATACTTTCTTGGTCTTCTAAGTCTCTGTCTACAAACATAGGAATATTAGTATAGAAAAAGAAAACCCTTGAAAATCATTTATCCACTTTCCATCTTCATGATTCACCTACTGATTTATGTCCCACCAGTATACGAATAAGTAGAAATACCACCATCTCCTAGACCACACATCACCTTCTACCTATCACTTCATTATTCTGATCCCATTTATGTCAAGGCTCCTCAAATAAACAGTGTTTTAGAGGTTAGCTTCGTGGCCTAGTGGTAAAGGAAGTCAGATCCTGCATGGTCAGCTGCTAAGTTCATATCCCAGCCCAGCAGCTTGCAAAGCTCACTGGACACACATTCATGCATGCCAAAATGCAAGCAGGCTGGAGAATGGGGAAGGGATTGACACATGACTACACCCCATTGGAGGGTGCTTTCTTCCTTTCTTTCTCTCTCTAGTGCACATGTTCTCTATCAAATTAAACATAAAATTTTGCATTTTCTGGATCCCATTGCTTTATGTTTATCTTTCTCCTCAGCCCATTCTAACTAGGCCTTACTAAGTAATCTGTATCTGTCAAGGTAGTGAATTATCTTCACTTTGTCAAAACCAGTGGTCATGTCTGTCTTTTCCTGAGCTTATTAGGAATATTTAACACAATCACTCTATTATTCTTGAAACAAATCCTAACCTGGCTTCTAAGACTCAGAACTTTACTGGGTTTTTCTCCCACTTCACTAGCCACTCTTTCTCTGTCTTCTTTTCTGGTTTCAACTTTTCCTGATCTCTGAAATTAGTACCTCAGGACTTCTTTTCAGACTGTTTTTGTTTCAATCTACATTTGTTCACCAGTCACTCATTCAATATTAGAGGCCATCTGCATATGTGACAAAATATGCCAAATATTTGAGGATAAATGTACATGAGATACATGTACACACACGCACACATATACACACATCCACACATATTTATGACTTATTTGAGATCTATATTCATATATACAACTTATTAAATATTACCACTGAGCCATATAATAAGCTTTTCACCTTAAAAAGTCCAAAACAAAACTCTTTAACAAAAACTTGCCTCTATAAAATCTCCAAAGTTGGGACCAACAGTTAGCGTAATAGCTATGTCACTGGACTCTCATGTAGTCGACCACGGTTTGAGTCGCAGAGCTGGTGGCTTAAACTCATGCCAGGCATGTGTGCATGTGTGCCCAAGATCCCAAGGGGAGAATGGAGGAAAAGGGACTGCAGCATGGCCATCCCCCCTGGGGCATGATTTCTCACTTTCTGTCTATCTCTCTCTGTCTTTGTGGCGAGTGCACGTGCCCAATAGCAAAAACCTCTCCAAAAAAAGAAAGAAAAAAAATTATCCAAAGTTGTTTTCCCCTTAGGCTCATCTATCTCAGTAAGTGGCACCATCTGTCACCAAGTAGTTCAGGCCAAAAGCCTTGGAAACATTTTTGACTGTTCTCCATTCTTCAGCCTATACATCTAATCCATTAGCAAATATTTGTGTGGTTGCTTAAAATGTACACTGAATCCTTCATTTTTTTTTTCACTATTTCCATCACCGCAGGTCTAGTCTAGTTTTCCATCACCATCACCATCAGGAGGGGTGTTACTGGCCTACAATTGTCATTGTACAAAGATTTTAAGGTATCCATTTGGGCAAACATATAGGTGGATGAGAAATTGGGACATCTATGGGATTTAGAAAAATATTCTCCTTCTGTGGGCATGTGGCTTGGCAACAGATTACTTTCCAAAGATCACAAAGGCTCTCCTTTCTCTGTTTGAGTACAGTGCGACTACATCAGGGCACACATTGAAGAGCAGCGCTCTAGCAACTTTTCAACCCCTATGTGACCCTCAACCTGCACCCTGTACTTAGTGGCTCTACATCCAAGCCACCATTGTCACCCATCAAAGATGCTGCAATTGCTTCCTATTCATCTTCTTGCTTCATCTGATGTTCCCCCACAAGCATTTACTATAAAACTTCCAAACAGCATTTCCAAACTCAAGAGCAGACAGTCTCTCCTTAACCAAGTTAGAGTCACACTCCTCTGAGCCCTCTTTTCATCTAGGTCTCGACCTTGACTTTGTCCTTTGCCCATTTAGTCCAGTTTTAGCAAGAATCCTGCTGGGTCCATTCAGTGAGAATCTTCCACCCTTCCAATCGGATTAAATTTTTCATTCTCCTTCCTTGGTATCTGATCACTCTTGATATCACCCTGGCCGGTCTAAAGTAGAAAGCCTGGCTAGTCAGTTTAACCAGAATCCCCCATCAACACTGATATTTCCTCTTAGTGACTTTCTATCCATTTTTCCCACCCTGCTCCTTGGCTATAAATTCCCACATGTCTTTGTTGTGCCCTGCATGTCCTTACTGAGTTGAAATAATTTTTCTCCTCTCCTGCAAAACCCCCATTAAGTAGGCTCTTCTTAAAGTCTTTTTTACCATCTTCACTAGTCTTCAGTGAAAAGGTTATTTTCTTTAACAAAGTAGATCTTGGCATGCCTCAACACAAAGATCTCCAGCGACTTCCCATCACACTTAAATTCTTTGTCATGGCCAACAAATACTGTCAGTTTCACTCTTCCTCAACCTCATCTTCCTACATTATCAGCCATATTCACTCTGGTCTGGCCACATGGCTCTCTTGCTTTTTCTCCAGCACACCAAGCTTAGCCTACTTCAGCTTTAGAGCTGCTACTCCTTCTACCTGTGAACATCTTTCCCAAGATCTTTGTGTAGATTAGCCCTCCAATGTATTCCAGTGCTCTTACGAAACTATTTCCTGGGGCCAGCAGGTAGCATGGCAGTCATAGTGCTAGAATTCCACATGGCCCACCATGGCCCGGACCTGGCAGCTTGAAAATCACACTGTGCTTCTCTGAGAGCATGCCCAAAATTCCAGGAGGAGAATAAAGAAGGGATTGTGGTATGGCCATCCCTCCTGGGAGGTGATTTCTCACTATCCCTCTCACTGTCTCTATCTTTATCCAGTGAGCAAATGGGCCCAATGGCAAAAACATTAAAAAAGAAAGGAAGAAAGGAAGAAAGGAAGAAAGGAAGAAAGGAAGAAAGGAAGAAAGGAAGAAAGAAAGAAAGAAAGAAAGAAAGAAAGAAAGAAAGAAAGAAAGAAAGAGAGAAAGAAAGAAAGAAAACTATTTCCTGAATATTTTCTCTAAAATAGCACATGAGGAAGCCCTTCTTCAAGAACCAGCTCCACGACTCCTGCGATCTAGCCATTTTGGGGGAAACGGAGAAATGAAGAGGTCCCACTGATAATTCAGCCACCAGTATAGAAAACGCACAAGGATAGACGGAAGGAAAAAGAACAGCCCTAATTCAAGAACCAGTTCCATCGCTCCTGCCACCTAACCATTTTGGGGGAAACAGAGGAATGAAGAGTTCCCAATGATAATTAAGCCTCCAGAATAGAAAACTCACATGGAGAGATGGAAGGGAACAGAACAGCCCTTCTTCAAGAACCAGCTCCATGCTTCCTGCGATCTAGCCATTCTGGGGGAAACGGAGGAATGAAGAGGTCCCACTGATAATTCAACCTCCAGTATAGAAAACACATGTGGTAGGAAGACTCCCCTCAGGCCTCCTCACTCTGTATCTGTCTTTGTCTCTCTCTACCTCGGTCTCTATCTCTGACTCCTCTTTTATTTCTTTTTTTTTTTAATTTTTGCTTTTACCTCTGTCTCTGTCTCTGAATCCTCTCTCTTCTTTTTTTTCAACTTTTGCATTTTAGAATTTTGAGGTGAGGCATCCTTTTCAGCCTGTTGGCACCGCCTAGCCCTTTATCTTGTTAATAATTACCTATCCCACTCCCCACCCAGGAGAGACTGAAGGGAGCAGAACAGAATTTCTTGAAGAACCAGCTCCAAGGCTCCTGCAATCTAGCCATTTAGGGGGAAACGGAGGAATGAAGAGGTCCCACTGATAATTCAGCCTCCAGTATAGAAAACTCACATGGAGAGATGGAAGGGAACAGAACATCACTTCTTCAAGAACCGGCTCCATGGCTCCTGAGATCTAGCCATTTTGGGGGAAACGGAGGAATGAAGAGGTCCCACTGATAATTCAGCCTCCAGTATAGAAAACTCATGTGGTAGGAAGACTCCTCTCAGGCCTTCTCTCTCTGGATCTGTCTTTGTCTCTCTTTACCTCTGTCTCTGTCTCTGACTCCCCTCCCTTTATTTGTTTTTAAATTTTTGCTTTTTAGAATTATGTTTAAGGTGAGGCATCTTTCTGGGCCTGTTATTCCCGCCTAGCCCTTTATCTTGTTAATAATTCCCTCTCCCACTCCCCACCCAGGAGAGACAAAAGGAAACAACAGCCCTTCTTCAAGAACCAACTCCATGGTTCCTGGGATCTACCCATTTTGTGGGAAACGGAGGAATGAAGAGGTCCCACTGATAATTCAGCCTCCAGTATAGAAAACTCACGTGGAGACGGAAGGGAACAGTACAGCCCTTCTGCAAGAACCAGCTCCATGGCTCCTGCGATCTAGCCATTTTGGGGGAAACGGAGGAATGAAGAGGTCCCACTGATAATTCAGCCTCCAGTATAGAAAACTCACGTGGTAGGAAGACTCCTCTCAGGCCTTCTCTCTCTTGATCTGTCTTTGTCTCTCTCTAACTCCGTCTCTGTCTTTGAATCCCCTTTCTTTTTTTTTTTTTTTTTAATTTTTGCTTTTTAGAATTTTGTTTAACGTGAGACATCTTTCTGGGTCCTTTGGTCCTTCCTAGCCCTTTATCTTGTAAATAATTCCTCTCCCACTCCCCAACCAGGAGAGACGGAAGGGAACAGAACAGCCCTTCTTCAATAACCAGCTCCATGGCTCCTGCGATGTAGCCATTTTGGGGGAAAGGGAGGAATGAAGAGGTCCCACTGATAATTCAGCCTCCAGTATAGAATACTCAGGTGATAAGAAAACTACTCTCAGGACTTCTCTCTCTGGATCTGTTTTTGTCTCTCTCTATCTCTGTCTCTGTCTCAGACTCCTCTTTTTTCTTTTTTTTTTTTTTTAAATTTTTGCTTTTTGGATTTTTTTGTTGTTGTTGAGGTATCTTTCTGGGCTGGTTGGCCCTGCCTAGCCTATTATCTTGTTAATAATTCCCTCTCCCACTGCCCAAGGGGAAAAGGAAGGGAAAAGAACAGCCCTTCTTCAATAACCAGCTCCATGGTTCCTGGGATCTAGCCATTTTGGGGGAAACGGAGGAATGAAGAGGTCTCACTGATAATTCAGCCTCCAGTATAGAAAATTCAGGTGGTAGGAAGACTCCTCTCAGGCCTTTTCTCTCTGGATCAGTCTTTGTCTCTCTCTACCTGTCTCTCTCTTTGACTCCCCTCTCTTTTTTTTTTTAATTTTTTCTTTTTAGAATTATGTTTAAGGTGAGGCATCTTTCTTGGTCTGTTGGTCCTGCCTAGCCCTTTATCTTGTTAATAATTTCCTCTCCCACTCCCCACCCAGGAGAGACAGAAGGGAACAGAACAACCCTTCTTCAAGAACCAGCTCCATGGCTCCTGCCATCTAGCCATTTTGGGGGAAACAGAGGAATGAAGAGGTCCCACTGATAATTCAGCCTCCAGTATAGAATACTCAGGTGATAAGAAAACTACTCTCAGGACTTCTCTCTCTGGATCTGTTTTTGTCTCTCTCTATCTCTGTCTCTGTCTCAGACTCCTCTTTTTTCTTTTTTTTTTTTTTTTAATTTTTGCTTTTTGGATTTTTTTGTTGTTGTTGAGGTATCTTTCTGGGCTGGTTGGCCCTGCCTAGCCTATTATCTTGTTAATAATTCCCTCTCCCACTGCCCACCCAGGAGAGAAGGAAGAGAATACAACAACCCTTCTTCAAGAACCAGCTCCATGGTTCCTGGGATCTAGCCATTTTGGGGGAAACGGAGGAATGAAGAGGTCTCACTGATAATTCAGCCTCCAGTATAGAAAATTCAGGTGGTAGGAAGACTCCTCTCAGGCCTTTTCTCTCTGGATCAGTCTTTGTCTCTCTCTACCTGTCTCTCTCTTTGACTCCCCTCTCTTTTTTTTTTTAATTTTTTCTTTTTAGAATTATGTTTAAGGTGAGGCATCTTTCTTGGTCTGTTGGTCCTGCCTAGCCCTTTATCTTGTTAATAATTTCCTCTCCCACTCCCCACCCAGGAGAGACAGAAGGGAACAGAACAACCCTTCTTCAAGAACCAGCTCCATGGCTCCTGCCATCTAGCCATTTTGGGGGAAACAGAGGAATGAAGAGGTCCCACTGATAATTCAGCCTCCAGTATAGAATACTCAGGTGATAAGAAAACTACTCTCAGGACTTCTCTCTCTGGATCTGTTTTTGTCTCTCTCTATCTCTGTCTCTGTCTCAGACTCCTCTTTTTTCTTTTTTTTTTTTTTTTAATTTTTGCTTTTTGGATTTTTTTGTTGTTGTTGAGGTATCTTTCTGGGCTGGTTGGCCCTGCCTAGCCTATTATCTTGTTAATAATTCCCTCTCCCACTGCCCACCCAGGAGAGAAGGAAGAGAATACAACAACCCTTCTTCAAGAACCAGCTCCATGGTTCCTGGGATCTAGCCATTTTGGGGGAAACGGAGGAATGAAGAGGTCTCACTGATAATTCAGCCTCCAGTATAGAAAATTCAGGTGGTAGGAAGACTCCTCTCAGGCCTTTTCTCTCTGGATCAGTCTTTGTCTCTCTCTACCTGTCTCTCTCTTTGACTCCCCTCTCTTTTTTTTTTTAATTTTTTCTTTTTAGAATTATGTTTAAGGTGAGGCATCTTTCTTGGTCTGTTGGTCCTGCCTAGCCCTTTATCTTGTTAATAATTTCCTCTCCCACTCCCCACCCAGGAGAGACAGAAGGGAACAGAACAACCCTTCTTCAAGAACCAGCTCCATGGCTCCTGCCATCTAGCCATTTTGGGGGAAACAGAGGAATGAAGAGGTCCCACTGATAATTCAGCCTCCAGTATAGAATACTCAGGTGATAAGAAAACTACTCTCAGGACTTCTCTCTCTGGATCTGTTTTTGTCTCTCTCTATCTCTGTCTCTGTCTCAGACTCCTCTTTTTTCTTTTTTTTTTTTTTTTAATTTTTGCTTTTTGGATTTTTTTGTTGTTGTTGAGGTATCTTTCTGGGCTGGTTGGCCCTGCCTAGCCTATTATCTTGTTAATAATTCCCTCTCCCACTGCCCACCCAGGAGAGAAGGAAGAGAATACAACAACCCTTCTTCAAGAACCAGCTCCATGGTTCCTGGGATCTAGCCATTTTGGGGGAAACGGAGGAATGAAGAGGTCTCACTGATAATTCAGCCTCCAGTATAGAAAATTCAGGTGGTAGGAAGACTCCTCTCAGGCCTTTTCTCTCTGGATCAGTCTTTGTCTCTCTCTACCTGTCTCTCTCTTTGACTCCCCTCTCTTTTTTTTTTTAATTTTTTCTTTTTAGAATTATGTTTAAGGTGAGGCATCTTTCTTGGTCTGTTGGTCCTGCCTAGCCCTTTATCTTGTTAATAATTTCCTCTCCCACTCCCCACCCAGGAGAGACAGAAGGGAACAGAACAACCCTTCTTCAAGAACCAGCTCCATGGCTCCTGCCATCTAGCCATTTTGGGGGAAACAGAGGAATGAAGAGGTCCCACTGATAATTCAGCCTCCAGTATAGAATACTCAGGTGATAAGAAAACTACTCTCAGGACTTCTCTCTCTGGATCTGTTTTTGTCTCTCTCTATCTCTGTCTCTGTCTCAGACTCCTCTTTTTTCTTTTTTTTTTTTTTTTAATTTTTGCTTTTTGGATTTTTTTGTTGTTGTTGAGGTATCTTTCTGGGCTGGTTGGCCCTGCCTAGCCTATTATCTTGTTAATAATTCCCTCTCCCACTGCCCACCCAGGAGAGAAGGAAGAGAATACAACAACCCTTCTTCAAGAACCAGCTCCATGGTTCCTGGGATCTAGCCATTTTGGGGGAAACGGAGGAATGAAGAGGTCTCACTGATAATTCAGCCTCCAGTATAGAAAATTCAGGTGGTAGGAAGACTCCTCTCAGGCCTTTTCTCTCTGGATCAGTCTTTGTCTCTCTCTACCTGTCTCTCTCTTTGACTCCCCTCTCTTTTTTTTTTTAATTTTTTCTTTTTAGAATTATGTTTAAGGTGAGGCATCTTTCTTGGTCTGTTGGTCCTGCCTAGCCCAGAAAACAAGAAATGGAAAATTATGTGTTAACAATATCACATATGTTGATGTGCTTGATTGAGCCAATATACAGTGTACTGTGAATAGAAAAGTCTCGTTTTTTATGCTGTAATGATGTACAGTGAATGAATGTAAATAAATAAATAAAATAAATTTAAAAATAATAATAAAATAAAACAGCACATGCGGGACCAGCAGATGGTGTAATGGCTAAGTCACTGGATTCCCATGTATTCAACTGCGGTTTGAGTCCCAACCCATGCCGGGACTCACGCCGGGTATGTGTGCGTGTGTGTCCAAGATCCTGAGAGAAGAATGGAAGAAAAGGAATTGCGGCATGGCCATCCCAACTAGAAGGTGATTTCTAACTTTCTGTCTGTCTCTGTTTTTCCAGTGAGTGCATGCGCCCTATATCAAAAACCTCTCCAAATAATAACAACAATAATAATAAAATAACACATGCATATACATACTCACGTGCAATTTTTCTCTCTATTCTATTATCCTGGCTTTATTGTTTTTATAGAATTTATTATAATATTTTATATTCTATATTCTTTTTTATTATTTATTTTCCTGAAATAATAACTTTCCTAAAGGGTATCATACCTATCATCTTATTCATTACTATGGCACCAGTAGGTATTCAGTGTTTGTTAAGTGAATAAATGATAATTGTCATATTTATATGACATCTTTACTATGGTTAACTGACAATATTTTATTTAAATTGACTACTTTTGTTATTTCAGTGGTTATATTTTGAATGGAAAAATTTCAAAGTAACTAATTAACTGTAGCATTGGCCACCAAGTAAAGGTTATCCAAAACACATGAGAAAAAAAAAAAAGTAGTATCATTCCACTCTGGTCAAAGACACTGAGCTTGGACTTTCTTCTGTTAAGAAAGGAGGTTATGAGGCCAGCAGGTGGCTTGGTAGTTAAGGCACTGAACTCTCAACATGGCTGACAGCAGGTCAAGTCCCAAACCCGGTGGCTTGCTTTCTCACTCCCCCAGCCACATCTCCCTGGTAAGCGTACATGCCCTATAGAAAAATTTAAAAATAATAAGTAAATAAATAAATATTTTTTAAAAATGAGATTACAATGTACTGGATTTGTCCTGGCAGCCAGCACTGAACTCAGACTTCTTCTTCCTAAGGAAATCAGGGCAATTAAGAGGAAAATTTTAGCTTATGAGATTCAATTATTGAATGTCACCATACTACCTAAAAACAGCACTCATGTCATCAGTACCAGACTTTCCACACATTGATATGGACTGTACTAAGATGGCTAAATCTTTCATTGCTGAGATTCTAGGACTCTCTGAGGAACAAAAAGCAGTTTGCTCCAATTCATGCAACTGTTCAGGGTAGAATTCGGATTTTCTGGCTGAACCCTGGGCTCTGTCTACTAAACTAACCATCTCCCCTATATGACATAAAAAATATACTGACCATCTTTCTGCACACTTGTAAACTGGCTTTTTTCTTCCCTAAAATGACAAGCCATTCTAAGTCTTTGGCCATGGTTTGCATCAAACACCTACCCACTGGTTAAATCACGTTCTAAGAGAATCACATATTTCATGACCCTTAATGCAAAGTCGATTATACCACAGGGCTCTTTTTTAGAGTTCTTACATCATTTGCATATGTGAAATGAAGTTGATGTGCAGTTAAATGAGAGTAACAGATGTTTCTGTCATCATTTAATATGAAACATATTTTTCCACACTGGTGAACAGAAGGCTATCAGTTGTAGAGGCTAGAGGTGAAAAAGGTCTTAGGTCGAGTATAAACTGCCACCAAATTTTTCCCTATTCAAATTGCATTTCATCTTATTCCCTGGAAAGTGCACATTCCTATACTGGGATAGATCATAAGCCCTACTGCTTAGTGGCTGTCTACAGACTGATATTTTATTTCTGTTTCTAAAAAATAAATATCCAGATTGAAAACTTGAGCATTTGACCCATCTTAGGCCTGGTAAACACTGCAAATAGTTGTCATAGCACTCAGCAAAGTATATCCACTTCATTTAAAATATCTGATCAGGGATATTTGAGATACAATACTAAATTTGCTATGGTATAATGTCTTAACTATCCATATGCACTAGGTTTTCTAGCCTTAATTCATTTGTTTATTCAACAGTCATGTTAGAAAGCAAGATGATATCATAAATAGGGCAAGAAATTTGGAAACATACCTCTGGGCATGAGTTTAAGGCACCAGATTGGGACTCAAACTTTGGTGAACTACATGGGAGTCCAGCAACATAGCCATTATGCCAACTACTGGTCCCCATCCTACTCTTAAACCTTAATTCCATCCCTCCTACTCCTTCTCCTACTGTGTGTTGCTATTTGTATGCTATGAACACAAATTTGTGGGATATATTCATTTAATAAGAAGTCCACAGTGTGAAATGATTCTAAATTCCTTTCTAGCTTACTGCCATACATATGCTCTTTCAGTCTGGAAGCTGGAACGCATTTTTTTTTCTTGTCCCAATATCACTGTTATTTAACAGATAACCCCATAAATCACATACATACACATAATTTTTTTGAATTGTTGGTGACTTTCAAGTTTAGCCTCTATTCCTCCCTATGTTCTTACTATCCTCTAGTGTCTCATTCTTTCTCATCCTTCAGACCTCAGCTTAACTGTCATGTCAAAGAGGAGTCTACCCTAACTAGCCCCTAATATACATAGTCAATCTTAATTCCCAACACCCCATTTATTTCTTTCATGATACTTATTACTATTAGGTCACTGGGAAAGTTGTATGTTTTTCTATATCTTTCTATGTAAAAAATCCATCATAACTTTCCCGATGACCCAATATTTATATGATCAATGAGTGAACGCATATGTTGAGCGTCTATGTTATTTTCTACTGCTATACTGCGAGAGGTGGGGACATAGTTTCCTTATTACTTATATTCCCAGTTTCTAGGCTGATGTCTAGCATTTAGTAAACATTCATAATTATTTGTTTAGTAAATGAATATAGATGTAACATTGAACATTAAGAACACATTTTGTTCACTTACAAAAAATAACATTCTAAAGTGAGACAATTATGAAACAAATTAAAAGAACAATTGTTAAATTACAATTGAGATAAGAGCATTACATACATATATTGCCCAGTGTGGAAATGTCTATACTATCATTTATTGAATGCTATCATCAAGAAATTCTTCAATGTGTTTTATGAACAAAGATGATGGACAAAATAATCTGTTCTTCCTTGGCAGGGAAAGGAAACCTAAGAGTTCATGGAGTAGCTGACATTCTGCTCAAGGCTTTGAAGTATATGCTATTGCCAAAAATGGAAGGAGTAAGAAAGTTTTCATTATAGAGGCCCTTAGTAAACGAACACTTTCCAAAGAACATTGATTGGTCAAATGGTAAAGAAATGCCAAATGGGGGTTGGAGAAGGAGAGATTACACAAATAAAGAAATAAAGTATTTCCGATTCAGGTTCGGTTCTGACATGTCGAGTTCGGGAGTCAACGCACCCACTCTTACAAGAAAAAGCTGGCCATATAGATGAAATGAAAAGCAGTAACTTTTCCTGGACTCACCAGAAGACTGAGTTTGTAGGGTAAACTGCCAGCCCCAAATCTGGACAGAAAGTCTCATCCAGAGAGACAAAGCTGAGATCAGCTTCCTTGGACAGAACCTGAAGTCACAGGTTTAAATGGCATATTATCAGTGTCCCTGTAACAAATTACCCATGTTGGGTGGCTTAAACACTGAAAGTTTATTCTCTCACAGTTCTGGAGGCTATAAGGTCAAAATCAAGATGTGGGCAAGACCATTCTCTCCTTGAAAGCTCTAGGAAGTAATTTTTTCTTGCTTCTTCCCTTTCTGGTAGTTGCTGATAACCTCTCATATTCTTTGGCTTGTGGCTATTTCACTCCAGTTACTTCCTTTGTCTTCACATGACTGTCTTCTCTGTGTGTATCTGTACCATCTCTCTGTGGGTTGTTTCTCTGTGCAATATAGGTAGATACAGATAGATTTTTTTTTCCCCTAAATAATACCTTCTGGTTCCTTGTTGTTTAACAGCTCCTTTCTCAGTGTTTCTAATTTTCACATTTTATATAATCAGAAATTTCCCTCTCCTTTCTCTTAAAAAGACACCAATCCTTCGACTTATGCTCCATCTTAATCCAATATAACCTCGTTCTAACTTGATTTCATCTACAAAAGCCTTATTTCCAAATAAGGTCTCAAACACAAGTATAGGATTAAGACTTGCAAAAGCTGAGTAAACTGTAGAGAGCTAAGCATCCAGATTTGAAAGCAGCTGATTAAACCAATAAGCCCATGAAAAGAAATAGTATTGGCTTTAATTACTTACTGCAGTAGTATAAGCAATAGAAGTATTGACTCTCTTTATAGATAGGTTCTCACTATATCCCTATCTGCATGCCTCAACCTCCTCAGTAGCTGGGACCATAGGCACTCACCTTTATGTCTGGCTTTTATGGTGAGCTGGGAATCAAACCCACACTTCCCTGATGGCCTCAGCCTGCTAAGTAACAGTGTCAACCAGTGCACTATAATGGCTGTTAACACCTCCATTCTAATTTCTACATGGAATGGTGTTTGTGGAGGATCAGATGGATCAGTACAGATATGGGATGTTTGCTCACTGCTAAAGAAGCCCCCAACAGAAGGTTCCTGAACTATTTGGGATCTAGGGCTACAGGAAGGTTGAAGGGAAAGGCCAGGGACAGAAAAACACTAAATGAGTCAGAGTGGAGAAAAGTATCTTCAGGTTCCCCTCTCCCTTGTAAGGAGGTTTCCACAGGTGTGCCTATTATAGGTCTGTGAGGAAGGTCCTCAATAAAAAGGTTTGGAAATGTAGATGCCAAGCTAAAGAATGCAGTGCATAAGAGGATGCTTGACCAGAGGGAACTGAGTCCTTCCTGCAACTTCTTTCAAAGCCTGCTGTCACACTGGATGTGCACCAATCTAGTGTGGGGAAGGCAGCTTTCCCCTGTTGGCCTGTCAAGTAAAGCCTTTAAGTACCTGTAGTTGGACATAAAACAATACACATAGATTTTTTTCATCAGGAACCAGATTCCTCAAATATCTAAACATACTTTTTGCAGAGACAAAATTTAGCCCACCACAACTTTTGACCAACTGTTGGATACCAGATTTAGTGTGAGAGCAAGAAACTCCTGGAGCTACAATCTTAAATGAGTATGGATGGTCTTACAGGCTTTACCTCTAGGAATTCCACCAGGTGCTCACAGGAAAGATCTAAGAAAACCTCTCGTTTGACTCTGGCCAAGGAAAGGAAAAGCAATCCTGTGAAATACATCAGAGCCTTCTTCAAAAGAGAGACTTTCTCTGCAGAGAAAAAGGTCTTTGTCAAAGCCTTTTGAGCTGTCTTGTCTCATCAGAGCAAAGTCATAGTCAAGAGAGGTCAGGGCTTCTAGGAAATAAGTTTTAGCTGCATTCAGTTAAGGAGTAGAAGACAAGGGGGATAAGAGATTTATTGTGATTAAACAATTGTAATGACCACAGCTCCAAGACACAAGCCACCAACAGACTAAAATTTCATTAGAAAATTATAGAATCCTCATGCTTCCTATACCTTACCACCATATCAAAAAGGCTCCAGTATTACTAACCATAGATTATGGTTGAAAGAGTTGCAACACAGACACTTCTTCAGGAGGAGTTCTTAGGGAAGCCCTAAGTCAACAGAGAAGACAAATCAGAAGTAGAAGCTTTCAACAAATTACTATAACCCCTACAGCCAGTAAAAAACAAACAAAATTCTGAAGAGGAAAAGCAATCATCTAACCAGTCATAACACAGTGTTAGAATTACTAGACAATGAATTTAAAATAACTATGATTAATAATATAATGACTTAACATAAAAAAAATCGAATGTACGATGGATAATGTAAGCATAGTGATGAGAACTCCAAGGAAAATAAATCAAAAGGAAGCACTAGAAATAAAACACACAGTTAATAAAAAGGGAAAATGCCTTTGATGGGCTCATCAATAAACTCAACATAACCAAGGAAGATCAATAATTCAGTACATACTTTGACAGTAAAGCCAACAAGTTTCCTGAAGATTTAGAAGTGGAGTTTTGGAAAAATAGAAGAATAAAGGATAACTCAATGGCTTTGGCTTTTGTTCATTTGCTTACTCCCCACTCCTCCTCCACTAGGGTTTAATTTTGCTTTGTTTTATCTGAGCAACTAAAAAGGAGGAGTTCCAAATTATTAATATCAGGGAGACTCTTGGAATAGCAATTTTGGAGAACAAAGGGCAAAAATTGGAACAGTTTAAGACACAATATTCAGCTTGATAAGTCTACAATGCATCAGTGTAGAAATGACTAGAAGACATTTCAATATACAAGTCTGGAGTTCAGAGAAGGGTTCAGGTTGGAGGGAGAAATTGTGCAGCTATTAGTATTTAAAAGGAGTTAAAGCCATGAGATTTGATAAGTCAGAAAATGAGGAATGAGTGGATAAAGAAGAGGTATGATGAAAGTATTTAGCACTAAGGCAAGCAGGCAGAGTTGGGGAGATAAGAAGGAACTGATAAAAGCTGAGAGAAAAAAGTACCCGGTGAAGTAGAAGAACCCAAGAAAGAGAGTTACCCGCAAGCTAAGTTGAAAATTTGGAAATGAGCACCTATGTCAAATGATCTGAAAGGTCAAATAGGAAAAGAACTACGATTTGTCATTACATTAAGCAAAGTTACTCATGACCTTGACAAGTACAGTTTGAATGAACAAGTAGGGAAATACCAAGAGAATGGGGAGAGAGAAACTGGGTACAACTGATATAGATAGTTGTCTGTTGATTTTGTCATAGAGGAACTGAAAAATAGGATGGGAGCTAAAAGAGACAATATAACCAAGAGATTTCTTTTTAATGAATAATATTCCACCATGTGATTATGCTGATCCAAACTTACAGTGAAAATAATTGATTTATGAGGGGAATGGAAAATTGCTGAATGATATCCTTGAAAAAGAACAGGCAAATGGGAACTAAGTGACCGGGGGAAACGCCAATCTTAAGAGTATTTTTCCCATAGTAAAAGAAGAAAAGGCAGGATAAGTGAATAGAGAAACAAGTAGCTCCTACATGTGGTAGCATGGTAGCCTATACTAGACCTCAAATATTCTAAAACTCTTCATTTCATTTAATAATAAACAAACATGGGCGATTATTCTGTTTTTATGCCAATAAGATTTATTAAAAATTTTAACTGGATCCAAGTTCTGAATGAATGTGATTTTTATAGAGGTATTCTAATTCAATTAGCTAGAAAGAAAAAGTACAAAAAAGGGGAAAAAAAAACCTCCAATAGTCAGATATGTAATCAACCAAAGCCATATTGCCTTCATATGCTTGCTAACAACAAATAAAGAAGGGATCAAACTTTGAAAGCCTTATTTCACTTACCTATACTAATTTTTAATATTAGTCACATGATTAATAAACATAACTCAATAATATCAATTTCTTTCTGATTATAATGAGACCTTACTACAGGATGAGGTAATCAGTTATGGCCTGATTTAGTCAATGATGCCATATATCTATGAACTTTCCCATAAAATATAACTTAGGAGTCCTTAGATTATGGTAAATTTGATATTAAAATGATATTTTAAAAGCCTGGAGAAACTGATCATCTACTAAATGGTGCACATCTGGATGAAATCCAAAAGGTGATTAACATTGTCTGCTCTCCCATTTCAGGCCAAAGTCCCTGCAATGCTGAAGCATCAGTTCTCAGAGCAGGGTCAGACTTGATCAACGTCCAAAATAAATCAATGATATAGGAAAAGTTGAACAAGATTGGCCAGTAAGCCCTTGAGAACAATTGAGGTGTGCATTTCTCATTCTGATGAGCTAACAAAAAATAAAAAAAAAAAGAACAATGAAACCACATTAGCAGTCTTAAACTTGAAGCTAATTTTTCCATAGACTAGGAGTATATGTGGCATAGTCTCAATATCCAATAGTTTAATAGCACTTCTAAGTGAAAAATTATCTTTGCTGTAATTGCAAATATAAAATATTTACATATAGAACTATTTTTTTTAATTTGCCCCCTAAATTATGGCTGAGCCAAGGCCTATAGTTACTTCAGTTTGTCATTGAGAATTAGTCATTCTTCTACTTCTGATATATTTTATCTCTTCTAGCTCCAAATCAGAAGACACAGAGTGGCCCTAAAAAATGAGCAATTCTTTTTGGAAGTACAAAATCAAATTGTTTATTTTAACTTCCAAATATTGAAATGTAGAAACTGAACCTAGACTTTACCCATTATATGATAACTTATCCTTCGTGATGGCTAAATGAAAATATAAAATACTGGGCCAGCAGGTGTTACAGTGGGTAAGGGGCTGGACTTCCACATGGCCGATCACAGTTCAAGTCCTGGACCCAAACCCAGAGGCTTGAAACTCATTCCAGATAGGTGTGCATGTATGCAAAAAATCCCAGGAGGAGAATGGAGCAGAAAGAACTGTGGTATGGCCATCCCCACTGGAAAGTGATTTTTCACTTTGTCTGTCTGTCTCTCCAGTGAGCACACATACCCTATAGCAAAACTCTCTTTTAAAAAAATAATTTAGTGCTGTGAAAAAAAAAATTTCATTATGTAATGAGCAATACTGTCACTTTTGAATACAATACTTGTGAAGTCACTAATAAATAGACAAGTCTACAAGTTTCACATCTTTGGAAAATCAGGCACAGGAAATAATTTGAAAGAAATGCAAGAACTTGACAATTAGAGGAGATGATGGCTTAAAGGACAAGTTGAGCTTTTCGAGTGTTCCAACTTCCATGAATCATTAATATTTCTTCAATTATTTAGGATATAATTTTTATTTTTCATTGAAGTCATCATGAGGAGATTTATAATAGTGTTTTTAGTAGTTACAATATCACTTTCACTACCTAAATAAAAATATCACTTATCTCACAAATGTGTCCACCATAAGAAAAACCAAATATGAAGTCCAATAAATTTTTTTAACATTAACCAGTTTCTTTGCCTTAATCACCATAGTTAACAAAATAAGATCATTTTTACATTTTTTAATGTCATAAGGAACCATAGAAATAACTTAAAATCATGCTCACTGTAATTAGTTGATATATAAGTCCACATTTAAAACATAATATAAATAATGTTTCTAATCATTATTTTTTGAGAGCTTGCCTTACAGTGCTTGCACTCTCCAGAATGAGAGTGACAGAGACAGCTAGAGGAAAAGTTAGAAATCACCTGCCAGAGGGAATGTCATGCCACACTCCCTCTCATCCATTCTTCTCCTGGGATGTTGGACACACACACGCACATGCCCAGCATGATTTTGAAGCCACCAGGTCTGGGACTCGAACCATGTTCATGTTCACTGCAATCTACTGGCCCCAAAGTTCATTTCTTTTTTTTTTTTTTTAGAGATTTCTTTTTTGCTATAGGGTGCACACACACACACATCGGAGAGAGAGAGAGAAACAGAGAGACAGAAAATAAGAACTCCCACCTTGGTTGGGGTGGGGAGAGGCCATGTCATAAACCTCTCCCTCCAAGATTCTGGGCACACATGCCCAGCGTGAGTTTAAAGCCACCGAGTCCAGGACTTGAACTGTGGTCAACTACATGGGAGTCTAGCAACATAACCATTACACCATCTGCTGGTCCCTCTAATCATAATTTTCTACCTGTGAGACTCAATCTAGTTTTCTCACTTTTTTTCTAACTAGAATTTTTTTGGCTGAGTCAGAACTAGAATTCCAAAGAAAGTGAGGAGGGAAATGAGTCAGGAAGCATTTTTAACAAGCTATTAAAAATAGTATCTAATTTTCTGATCCATATTAATAGAAAACAGTTCTGTCTCTATAATATGATCTAATACTATAAATGCAAAGCTAGTAACATAAGCAAAAATAGGCTTTTACTAATTCTAGAAGCATTTTTCTAAGTTCAGAATCTTCTTTTTTTCTTCACTCTTCATGTCCTACATGTGACTGGGGAACTCATGAAGGGTGTGGAATTCTCCGCTTTGGTCACTCAAAAGACTCAGGCCTGTTTCTCTAATACCTGTCTTTCCCCATTAGGAGAAGCTCAATCCCATAGCTTCAGAGAATCCATGCCTTAGATTTCATTATTTATTATTTGTGTTCTTATTGGAAAACAACGTTCTGAAAGCAGGATAAATGGAAATGTGTTAGGGTTTCCACTTGTAGTATGAATACTGGCAGCCACTCGTCAGGTCCTTTGCAGTAAACCCTGGCAACTGCGTACATATAAAAGGTAAGGACCCCAACACTGCTCAGCATCTGCCAAAATGTGAATACAACTGCATATCCTCTTGCTTGCTAGTCTATCTTCTAGTAAGTCATGACCTTTAGATATTCTATAGATGATATAGGAGAAAGTCTTTAGAACCAATTACAGCCAAACAGGATTTTTCATCAAAAAGTATGACTGTTGCCCTCCCATCAAGTAATAATTCATTAAAAATTGGTTTCTATAAATTCTAATGGCAACATCATTTAGTAGGAAAGAGAAGGTGTTAGTGATTAAAGACCTATAAGATACTACAAGTCACGAAACATTTATTGTGTAATCCTGTCACTTTTCAGGCTTCTGTGTTAGGATATGGGAATGGGAACTGATTACAGATGAGGTTTATAAGGTTTTGATTAAGAAAATACTGAATATCGGGGCTGACAGGTTGGCATGGTGGTTAAGGGCTCTGGACTCCCACATGGCCAACTGCAGTTTGAGTTCCGAAACTGGTGACTTGCTTTCTCACTTCCCTTTTCTCTCTCTCTTTCTGTATATCTCTGGCCAAATTGAAAAATAATAAGAAATAAAATAACATAAAAAATTCTTTAAAAAGAGAGAGAGAATACTGAATATGTTTGCAGCAGACAGACAAGGGTAGTTTGTACCTTCTAATTCCATCACTCTGACACTCTTCCTCATAGGGAAAAAGGCAATGACATCTGTGAGATAACAAGTTCAACAGAGAATGTTTGAGGTTGAATCAAGTCTTGAGGCAGAATTTAAACAAATGTGATCCAGCAGACCTGGGTTTTTTATTGTCTTGCCCTTGCCCTTGTTTCAACAGAAGTGAAGATCCATCTATCAACTCTCCATTCTGCTCATGGTGGCTGCATCAGAAATCAGAGCACACATCTTACTGGCTTATACATTCTAAGAGCAGACACAGAATGGGAGCCTACTTTTCATGGTACACATTGTTCTTTTAACTTGTGCATTGAGGCAAAAAGTAGCAATCCTAAAACAAAACAAAACCATGAGTACAAGGTGCAATCTACTTTCTCTACAAATGCACTTGTATGGGAAGTCTTCTTGTTTAACCTTTATTTAAACTACTCACTAGACAACCAGACCAATTCTATCCCTTCTAATAAACACACAAAACTGACCAATGTTGATATCATGATAAAATTGTATGAGAGACAGGGAAATCTAAGTGTTTTTCCTCCTTTCAAACAGGCAACACAATGCATTTCACCTCTGGTCATTAAAATGTGTGTGAAGATGTCTCCCCACCACAACCACTTCTACAGCAGACATCAACTGGGTGTCAAAACCTAAAATCCACTTCAATCCTGATACTGTCTAACTGGAGAAGTATCAAATCCAACAGGTTAAGGGCTCAGTCCCACAGGACCATCTGCCCTGCAGATGCCAATTATAAACTCCAAATATTGACATAAATCCATATACTTCTTACTAACTGGCTACAAACTGGGGTCCTCATGACCCCCCCTTTGGGTCTGATTTGCTAAAGTGGCTCACAAAGCTCAGGGAAACACATTTACCACTACATTATAAAGGATATTACAAAGGATACAGATAAGCAGTCAGATGGAAGAAGTCAGAGCTTTCCCAACCTCTGGACACGCCATCCTCCAGGAACATCCATGTGTTCAACAATTTGAAAGGTCTCTCAACTCAGTCCTTCTGGGTTTTTATGGATGCTATTATTACATAGGCATTATTGCTTAAATCATTGGCCATTGGTGATCAACTCAATTTTCAGTCCTTCTCCCCTTTCCCAAGGTTGGGGGGTGGGCTAAAATTCTCAATCTTCTACTTATGCCTTGATTTCTCTGGTAATAATGAGCTGCTATTCTGAAGCTACTTACGGACCCCCAAGCCACCATTTACTGCATTAGAATACAAACAGACATCATACTTTGGAGATTTCAATGGTTTCAGGAGCTGTGTGCTAGGAATTGGGACAGAGACGAGATACATATTTCTTTTTTTTTTTTTTTTTTGAGAGGTTTTCGCTATAGGGTGCGTGCGCTCACCAGACAGAGAGACATAGAGACAGAAATCACCCCCCCAGGGGGGATGGTCACACTGCAATCCCTTCCTCTCCATTCTCCTCTTGGGATCTTGGGCACACACGCACACGCACCCGGCATGAGTTTTAAGCCACCGGGTCCGGGACGCGAACTGCGGTCGACTACGTAGGAGTCTAGCGACATAGCCATTACGCTAACTGCTGGTTCCCAAGATACATATTTCTTATATCACAATAGCACAGCATCCTTCCAGTACTCTACTCAATTATGGGCTCACCAATTGGATTTTATACTTATAATTGAAAGTAATCAAAGTATTTAATTAAGTATTACATAAGTCACTGAAATATGAGTTCAAAAAGAAAGGTGTTTTTCTATGAAAACCTAGTTGAATATTTGAAAATATCTTCTAAATCATATTTAGTGATTACTATTATTGTAATTGAATTAGTATAAATGAAATGGGAGAATGGTCAAAAAAATTCAGATGTTGGGAACCAGCAGTTAGCATAATGGCTATGTCTCTGGACTCCCACGTAGTCGACCGCGGTTCACATCCTGGACCTGGTGGCTTAAAACTCATGCCGGGCGCATGTACGTGCGTGCCCAAGATCTCAAGAAGAGAATGGAGAAGAAGGGATTGTGGCGTGACCATCCCCCCTGGGGGGTGATTTCTTGCTTTCTGTCTCTATGTCTCTCTCTGTCTGTCTGGCAAGCGCACACTCCCTGTAGCAAAAACCTCTCCAAAAAAAAAAAAAAAAAAAATTCAGATGTTGTACAGAAGCAGGCAACTTTGAAGATATTTTAAAGTTCTGACCCCCCCCCCCAAAAAAAAAAAAAAACCAGAGCATGTAAGCAGGACACAAGAGAGAGCACCACTGGTATCAGTTAGACACAGAAAAGATATAGAAATCCAACTGGTGGAGCTGATCTCAAAGAAAAACCTCAAATTATGTTACTGAGATTGGCAAATAATATGTATTTAAATGTTTCACATTAAAATACTTAAATTAAATAGGTATGCTTTGGGGCCAGCAGAGAGTAAGGTACTGGACTCTCACATGGCCAACCATGGTTCAAATCCTGGACCTAGAGGCTTGAAAATCACACTGGGCACTTGTGTGTGCATGCCCAAAATCCCAGGAGGAGAATGAAGGAGAAGGGATTGTGGCATGGCCAACCCCTAACCCCTGGGTGTGGGGGATTTCTTTCCTTCTGTCTCTCTTCAGTGAACACAAGTGCCCAATGGCAAAAACCTAAAAATAAATAAACGAATAAAATTTTATGTTTCATTTTTTATGATTCCCTCTCTACATAACTTTTTAAATTAATCCACCACCCTTTGCTCTGAATTGCCTGAGTAAGAGGGCTTCTGTTTGCCCAATCAGACCACATTTCACTTTCTTCTGATACTCACTTTGCATCTCTCAAGCCAAACACCTTAGAATGATATTTATTAAGAAATCTCCCTATAGCATGACTTAAAATGCTGGCAGGTAACAAAGATAGTGATGCTTTGCATTCTAACAGTGAGTAGAGATAAGGAATCCTATCAACCTGCATGAATTAAGATTTCATTCTGACTTCAATTTACTTTTAACCCTGTTATCATCCCATGACATTTTGTACTACTTCAGGGGCAAGGATGGCTAAGTTGTTCGTGCAGACATAATTTATGGCAATTTAAACTGAGTCAGGAAGTTAACAACTTTGAAGTAATTCATACACCTCATACTGAGCTTAATCAGGGTTTATTAAAAGATGGGTTACTTATGCCATTTTGCCCTTCATGTATCCACACTTGAAAACAAGTTTACTGAGAATTAAGAAAAGCTTTCATATGCTCTTAATGTTTTCTGAATTGTGGGCCTTTTATAAAAATGGTTAAGTCACAACTTAAACAGTTAAAAAAGATGCACCAGCTCCCTTTCATCACTCCTCAGGTACATTATCAGCAGAAAGCACATTTCTCCTCACTTCAGAATTGTAGAAAATGACACTGTGGTAAAGCCTCTGGGACTCCTCACTGAACATGAATATTCAGCACCAAGAACAGAACCTTTAGCACATCAAATCAAAAGTAACATTAAGAAAGGCTTATCATTTTTAAGTCATCTGCATCTTCTCTCCTCCACCTCCTGGGCCCCCCCGCAACCCCCAGACTTCAGACGTTCCTTTAGAACTGGGTAAAATGACTCAGCATCTCTGCCAGTCAGCATGAATTTTATATACCCAAGTAAGGAGGCAAATGGTTGTCTTCACTGGGGTTCTAAGAGGGAGAGTTTGGGCTGGTCTCCTATAAAACCCAGACCACCATCAAACAGCCTACTAATTAGAATAAGGGTATCACAGCCTGCAAGGAATGCCTTAAAGTGGATACAGTCTTACTATCACTGAAGGGCATGAGAAAGTTCTAAACAAAGACATAATCTACTGCTGGGCTTTATAGATAGAAGAAACCTGAGCATTATCCAGAGAAGGCCAAGAGAGGCTTGTTTAGAACCATGAGGTGCTTCACTGATGAAGCACGTGGATTTACCTTCCCTATAAAAGAATGAGCACAGGAGGCCTTCTCCAGCAGGAACACCTGATCCCAGCTTTTATCTATCTGTCCTTTCTCAGTCCACAGCCCTTCCCTGAAGGATACCTTATCTCTTCATTCAGGCAGGGGCGGTAGACAAGGCACATACTAGTCAAGTCTTGTAAGAGTAAAAATAGGGGGACCAGCAGGTGGTGTGGTGGTTAAGGAGCTGGACACTCCCACATGGCTGACAATGGTCTGAGTCACAGATCTAGTGACTTTCTTGCTTTCTCACTTTCTTTCTGTGTGTGTGTGTGTGTGTGTGTGTGTGTGTGTGTGTGTGTGTTTCTCTCTGGTCAAATTAAAATAAATGAATAAATAAAATTAAATAAACAATTATTTTAGGAAAAAAGAGTAATAATGTACTAGGAATTCTCCACCAGGATTATCTGGTTTCAAATAACAAATGGAAGCTACTCAAAGTCAAAGCAGGACCACTTGGAAATATGGGGGTGTGAAATGGCCTTAGGCTCATGTAGTTGAGGAGCTGAGACAATGCCATCGAGTCTCTGGCTCCTTTCCCAACCTCTGCCTTCCTAGGTACCCTTATTGTATAAAGACAGAGACAAAGTATACAGGGTCCTCAGAGTCCGCAAGTTCAAGGAAAAGAACTGAGTGTCTATGTCAATCTCTCGACTGTGCCATCTCTATCCGGGTGGCATGGCCATGCTTTTGATAAGGAACTCAGGGACACATAATTAAGAACCCTTGCAGAATTTCAAGCAATGGGGGAGAGGGGAGGGAATGGCAGTTTCCAAAATAAGTAGATACAGAACAGACAATAAATAAATAAGTAAAATAAGCTAGCCAACATCCACAAATATCCCTGAACTCGCTCAAAAGTTTGGTAATGAGGAAGATACACGTAGGGTAAAGAAAAGGATGTAAGCTTCAGGGGCAGAGTTCTGTCTTTGAAAAATGTTTCTACCACCTACAAACTGTGAATGCCTGAGTCACCTCTTTTAGTCTGTTTTCTCATCAACCAAGCAAGTACTGGCTTTCAGGATGTTTTCAAGAATTAGATATCATCTACTTAAAGCACCTAGTACAGGGCCTGCAACATACTAAATATTAAGTAAAAGATGGTTTTTATATGAGTAAAAAGGAGTCAAGATGAATTCTAGATGTCAACCAAAAAAAGGTGGATACTTGAAAAGATATGAAAAAATATAAATTTTACCACCTTTACCATCCAGTAAATAAAATGACCATATTTGTTTTAAAATATTTCAAATAATAAGCATAAACTTATAAAATACCAATTATGTTTGCTATGAATATCAATGTACTGTATTGTTATAATGATTCATTTACAAACAAAGCATAGGATCAGGGCATGTACTTGCAATAACTGTCACAACTCTTTTTAGTCTCTTATAGTCACATCGATATTTAATAGATACTGAATAATTAGCACAATTCAGAATGGGCTAAATACATTCTAAAAACAGAACCAAGCTCAGACAGCAGCAAAGGCTTGTGGTTGATTTAAGAAAGGAAGGCTATTTGGAGCTTAAATTTCATTTCTGGCTCTCATACTAACCTCTTCTGTGATCTTGCCTGCCAGTCTATAAACTTCTCAATATTCTACACTACAAAAGAAGAAGCTCCTGGGCCCTTATCACTTTCAAAAGATAGTTTGTGTTTGAAAACATAGTATGGAAAAGGAAGGTTTACTTTACCTCTTAAATTTTACTTGCTTTCTGAGACAATTTTATTAAATGAGCAATTAATTAATATATACCCATCCTTCTTATTTCACATATATATTAATTGGGTTTCAATGTATAAAATCAAATCTATCAAGAGACATTTCTTAGTCAATGTAGGAATCTGAATTACCACAATCACTGAGCTATAGAAGCAGAAGCAACCATACAATAAGATAAAGCTAATCTCCGTATTCTACAGATGAAGAAACAAGAAAAAGTCTATGTTTTCCAGGTTTGAATACAGAGAATTTCCCTTTTACCATCCCACTTACACAAAGATTTTTTAAAGGCTTAAAAGTTATTTTTAAAGCAGCCATAGCTCTTACAACTACAAAGAGGAGAACAATAAGAAAAAAAAAATATGTAAGAGAGAAGATTGAACACAGATGGCACAGATTGGGGTCTTGGAAACTTACTGAAAAGATGTCCTTTAAATACGAGATTCAGAAAAGTCATTAACCAAAGAGATGTATATAAAAACAGAAGGAAAAAGAGAGACTCAGAGAATTTTTTTTTTAATCTCCATATTCTACAAAGATAGCCATGACTGCCGAGTAGAGTCAGACAGATGTATCTCAGAGGGAAAAGTAAAGACGAGCATTCAAGGGAAAATTTCACTTTACTAACCAATGTAAGGTTACTAAATTAGCATTTGATAAGGAATATATTAAATAAAATGTTATCACCACATACAGCTGTTTGAGTAACTATGAGCAAACTAAACAAAGAGATTAGGATTAATAGGCAACATGTGCAAAACACCTAGAGAAGCACAAGTCAACTGTGTTTAATGCTAGAAATTTTCAAGAAATTAAATTAAAAAAAAAAAAAAAAACAGTCTCTGTGACCTTATCTTTATGGTGCCAAGAACAACTGCTGACACATAACTGGATAGAGCAGGAATTCTGAAATGAAGGAATGAAGAGCTCAGCAAATCCGTTCCTCAAAAAGCAAAGATAAAACTGAAGGAAACTGTCAAAAACCAAGATCTGGGGATTCTAGAATGGACCTGCAGTGCAATCTATTTGGAAATGGACCAAAGGCATACAACAAATTGAGAAGTATTTATTCGAGAAAACATATTAAACCTTGGATAATAATAGTCAGAAGTGTGGGGTTTTAGCCTGATGCTGCCTCTACTTCCCTTTAACCTCCCACAGCAGTAGGCTAATCTCCTTATTCTACAGATTAAAAAAAAAAAAGGATAAAGCCTATGTTTTCTAGGTTCAAATACAGAGAATTTCCCTTTTACCATCCCACTTACACAAAGTGCACTAGCACTGTCGACCTAGTAGCTCTCTGAGGGCAGAGACAAGCTATGAAACCAGTGGTTATTGCCCAAGAGGGATGTGCTGATTTGAAGCAAGGATTAGAACAAACCCATGCTCCTAAGCACTGACAGAAACAGTAGCCATCCTGATGTTAAAAAAATAGGAAAGACCCCAGTCACAGCCATCTGAAGTAGAGATCCTGGTTGGGTTGAGTGACAAACTGGCAGACCACCTAGAAATTTCACAGGGAGATCAGGGAATTTGTGTACCTTGACAAGCACTTACATATTCCTGGTCTTCCTGGGTACTGTGTGTAAGGACGAGGTGAGACTAGATGAAAAGTGTGTACTTTCTTAACTGAACATGAGGTCATGCACACAAGCAAAGGTATAAGAGAGCTGAGCTGAAATGGAAGACTTATAAACTGGCCAAATGTTGAATACCCACCCAAAATTACACACATCCATTGGCAAAAGGTAGAAATGCTACTGGCTTGAGATATTTGAACACAACCTCTGACCTTGATTGGTTAGTCATCAAGTTATGCTGACTTAAGAGTGATCCATAGAAAGCCATATTTAAGTTAAAAATAAATAAATTATAAAAAAAAAAAGAATTAAGGAGGCCAGACAATGGTAGAGTAGTAAAACATGACACTCTCTGACCCACATAAGAAGGTTCTGGATATATGTTAGGGAGACTTCCCTGAGTACACTGGGTAGGTGTGTGCCTGTGATCTGTGACTGGCTGAAGGTCTTTATGAATTGTGGCAGAAAGAGCCTATTGGGTTTGCTGTCTGTCTCTGTCTCTCTATCTCTCCTTCTCTGTCTCGCTCATGAAAGTAAACATAAAAATAAAAAAACAAGATTTAAAAATATAATAAAAAAACAGAAAGCAGAAACACCAGCAGCTCACATTGAGACCAAGACAGACTCCACAGAATTAGCCCAGCAACTTACAGAATAAACTAAATAGCAGCGACAAAAAGAAAAAACCCAGCAGGGAAAAATAACAATCCAGACTTGCTGCTACTTAACAAAAATGTCCAGTTTTCCACAAAAATTATAAAAGATATCTGAAAACAAATAGAAAATTGAATTTTTAGTGAGAAAAAGTCAGTTGGAACTGTCTCTGAGGAGTACTAAATTTTGAAATTAGTGAAGACTACATAAAACTATCATATATATGTTCAAATTAGTAAGAGAACCATGTGTATAAAAATAAAACATTATGGTAATGACACATTAAATAGAGAATGGTGATAAAAAGAAGTTATTTTTAAAATGGAAATTTTGGAATTGAAAATCACAATAACTGACATTAACTTTTCTATAAAATTTATTGTATGAGACCAGTATTGTCAAAGTCAAAGGCACAAGAAAAATAAAGACCTATGGTTTTCATGAAAATTGATACAAAATTCCTCAGCAAAATATTAACAAAAAAAAAACTAGTAACATATAATAATTCTATACCACAATCAAGAAGTTACCCTAGAAATTATAAAAGGTTCATTTATCATCTAAGGACTAGTTAACGTAATATGCTTATTAGAATAAATAACAAAAATCACATGCCATTTCCATAAACACAGAAAAGGCATCTGACAAAAATCCAACATCTATTTACATTTAAAAAAACAAAATTGCTAAAAGATGCATGCAGTTGCTGGAAAGAAAGGGAAGAAGGGAGGGGGGGAAAGTGAGAAAGCACCTCCCAGGGATATGTCCACACCACAATTTCTTCTCCTCTATGCTCCTCTTGGGATTTTGGGTACACGCACCAGCATATTTTTAAAGACACAGGGTCTGGGAGTTGAACCATACAGTAGGTTATGTGGGATCCAGCTGCCTTAACCACCATGACACCAGCTGGCCCCTATATATGATGTAACACTTTATAAGCTAAAAGAAGAAAGGAACCTTCCTCAGCCTTATAAAGAGCATTTGAGAGGAGAAAAAAAAAAAATCTACAGCTAACATCAAACAGGAGTTCGCTTCCCCCTTTGCCCCGCTCCCCACTGAGTTTGGAAATAAGGAGAGATTGTCACTGCTCTGCTTTCACTGGTTCTGTTCAACAATGTTCTGAAGGTTCTAAGTCGTCGTACAATAAAACAAAATAAAAAGAGATATAAATTTAAAAATTGGAAGAAAGAAGTAAAGAAGAACTAAAGCTGTAAAACTTTTATCATCCACAGACAATAAAATCTTGTAGAAAATCTACTTTCATCATCCACAGGCCATAAAATCTTGTAGAAAATCGTAAGGCATCCACAAAAATACTACAGACAAGTAAACAAATTCAGCAAGTTCGAAGAATTTAAGATTAATATTTAAAAATTGGTATTTTATTCTTCCACCTTTATCAAGTCATAAAAGGCATACCAAAAGCTGCATGTAATTATACATAATTTGGTGAGACTGGCCATACGTATATGCTAGTATCACTAACTCCATAATCCAAGTAATAAGTGTATCTATTACTTCCCAAAGTTTCCTTATGTCCCTTTTGTTTGTACTTTTTCATGAGTGAGAAAGAGACATAGACAGAGAGAGACAGAACCCACAACAGTATCTCGATACAGCCACCTGCCACCATCTTCAATCACCTCCAGATCATGGGCAAGTTTGTGCCGGGTGTACTTAGGGAGGTTTCTAGATGCAAACCTGGAACTTTCCCGGTGGGTCAGTCTCACAGTGCGTTGTGACTATGCCACCACCCAGCTCCGATTCTTTTTGTTTTGCTTTACTTATTATTTGTTTAGTTTTAGTGGGTCATCTGACACAGGATCTATCCTCTTAACAAATTTTAAACTACACAAGGCCATCCTGTTAACTACAGGCATGACATTATACACTAGAACTCACTCTTCTCGTACAAATATAACTTTCTACATATTAACAACTCTCTGTATCCCAGTCTGTCGTCAACTGGTACCCACCATTCTACTATCTACATCTAGGTCTTTAACTGTTGTGGTTGCCTCATAGAAGCAGAATCATGCAGTATTTTCCTCCTATAACTGATTTATTTCACTTAGTATAACGTCATCTGAGTTCATACATGTTATTGTAAAAGGCAGGACTTCCTTCATAAAACATTTGTTGTATCTTATACATTATCAATGAACAATTAGAAAAGAAAAGTCAGAAATAAATTCTACTCATAAAATACATGGGAGTAAGTTTAACCAAAAAAAAAATAAATAAAAGTGATACTAGCACACTGAAAACAGAAACATCCTATATTAACAAATGAAAAAATTCAGTATTGTTAGGATGAAAATTTTTCCCAAATTGATCTTAAGGTGCAACGTGAGTTCAATCAACAGTCTACCAGGACATTTTGCAGAAATTAAAGAGTTGACTCTAAAATTTATATAGAAAATTAAAGAACTCAAAATAGACAAAATAATTTGAAAAAGAAGGAAAAAACCAGAGGATTTATTCTGATTTCAAAGTATACATAGAGCAGCAACACTCTGTGATGCTGGCAAAAGGATAGATATAGATCAAAGAGACAAAAAAAGTTCAGAAACAAACCCTTACATTATGGTTAACTGATTTTTGATAAAGGTGTCAAGAATTGGGAGAGAATGATGTTGAGATAACTGAATAGGCAAAACGATTAATTTAGCCCACTTCCTGACATCACGCACAACAATTAACTCAAAATGAAGCACAGATCTAACTATTAAAACTAAAAGTATAAAACTTGTATAAGAAAGCATAGGAAGGGGCTGACAGATGACATGGTGGTTAAGGGCACTAGACTCCCACATGGCCAACTAAGGTTTGAGTCCCGGACCTGGTGGCTTGCTTTCTCTCCCTCTCTCGCTTGCTCACTCTGTTCCTCTTCTGATCAAATTAAAATAAATAAATAAAGTTAAATAAAGTTATTCTTTTTTAAAAAAAGAGAGAATAGGAAGAAGTATTCATGATCTTAGTTTCAGCAAAGCATTCTTAGATTAACAACATAAAACGTATGATTCATAATAGAAAAAAAATTGGTTAACTGGATTTCATCGAAATTTAAATATGTTGCTCTTCAAAAGATGCCATTTAGAAAACAAAAAGGTAAGCTAACTGGAAGAAAATATTCATATATCTAGTGAATCTCTTGTATCTAGACTATGCTTTTAAAAGAGAGAAAGGGGACCAGCAATTAGCGTAATGGCTACGTCACTGGACTCCCATGTAGTCGACCGCGGTTTGAGTCCTGGACCCAGTGGCTTAAACTCATGCCAGGAACGTGTGTGCACGTGCCCAAGATCCCAAGAGGAGAATGGAGAAGAATGGATTGTGGCATGGCCATTCCCCTGGAGGGTGGTTTCTCATTTTCCTTCTCACTTTCTTTCTTTCACGAGTACACATGTCCAATAAGCAAAAAACCTTAAAAAAATAGTTAAAAAATAATAACAGAGCTGTATCTCATAAACTAAAAGCACCATGAAATAACATTTTATATCCACTAAAGGAGTGTAAACCAAAGCAATTACAATTATGCATCATTGGTGGAAATGCGAACAGTACAGTCACTCTAGGAAACAGTTTGACAGTTTCTTAAAAAGTTAAACATAAATTTAGCATATGACTCAACAGTTTTATTCTTAGCTACGAGAAATAAAAATATGTTTATACAAGGACTTGTACACAAATATTCAGAGCAGCCTTATTCACGATAGCCCCAAACTGAAACAATTCCAATGCCTCAGCTGGAGAACTGATGTAGACACTATTATATCGAGTTGATGGGATACTGTTCACCAACAAAAGGAACTACTGATACATGCTACAATATGGACAAGCTTCAAAAATATGCCAGGAGTCAAGGGGCCATGAAGTGATGGGACAACTGAACCCTTAAGAGAAAGGTCTTGGATTTGCATCCTGGAACCTTGTTCAGCACACTATCCATGTTCTAGGTGACTAGGTCAGGAGGGACAGTGGCATGATGATCCTTTCAGGGCTGTCTATCTCTACGTGTGTGTCCCTCTCTCTCATGGAACAAATAAACAAACTTCTAAAAACACATGATGAGAAAGACCACATATTGCCTAACTCCATTTAGATAAAATGTTCAAAACAGAAAAAATTAAATAAATGACAAATCAATAGTTACTTGATGTCAGAGGTGGGGGAAGAAATTGACTGCATACCAGTAAAGGGCTTTTCTTTTTTGGAGAGGTTTTTGCTATAGGGCACGTGCACTCGCCAGACAGAGAGAGACAGAGTCAGAAAGTGAGAAATCACCCCCCAGGGGGGATGGCCACGCCGCAATCCCTTCTCTTCCATTCTCTCAGGATCTTGGGCACACATGCACACGCGCCCGGCATGAGTTTAAGCCACCGGGTCCGGGACACGAACCACGGTCGACTACGTGGGAGTCCAGCAACATAGCCATTATGCTAACTGCTGGTCCCCAAGGGCTTTTTTTTTTTTCAGTTTGTATAAATGTTTTGAAACTGGATGATAGTGATAATTGCATAACTGTATAAATTTCCTAAGATCATTAAATTGTACATTTTAAGTGGGTTGATTTTGGAGTCAGGCAGTGATACAGCAGTAATACAACTAGCCCACCCAGGAAAAGTTATAGCTTCTTATCAGGAGCCTTCCGCAGTATCCCAGGCACATGTGTCCAGGACCCAGACCAGCAGAAATTAAGGCTGAATTGTGGCATGAAGACCCTGTTGGGGTAGCTCTATCTTTATGTGTCTCTCTCTCTTGCTCATGTTAATAAATAAATAAATAAATGTTTAAAAATAAGTATATTTTGTGGTATGTAAATATTTCAAGAAAGCTACTAAAGTTAATGAATAGATGACAGATAAATGATATATACATACAGTAATCAGAAGTATAATTCATGCCACTTGTAAATATTATACATTGAAATTATACCTAGGAACTAAACGTCTCTCATGCCTTGATATCTTTCACAGTGAGAGACAGTTTAATCAGCCTGTGACAATTTCCAGTCATATATTGGAGTAGATTTGGGAATTGAAGTGATTAAGAGAGACAAATAAAGCAAGAGGTTTTAAAGAGTAACTAAAATTTGGAACCAGCAGTTAGCATAATGGTTACATCACTTGACTCCCATGTAGTTGACCATGGTTCAAGTCCTGGACCCAGTGGCTTGAACTCACTCTGGGAGCATGTGCGTGCGTGCCCAAGATTCTGAGAGGAGAATGGAAAAGAAGGGATTGCACTGTGACCATCCCCCCTGGGGGGTGATTTCTCGCTTTCTGTCTCTCTGTCTCTGTCTTTCTGGCAAGCACAGGCACCCTATAACAGAAACCTCTCAAGCAAACAAACAAAAAAGAGTAACTAAAATCCTAAGTCACCATATATGGTATAATACTGAGCTCAAGAAAGCACACAGGTACTAAATTCCATGTCACTTTATGTAAATATTAATAGTATGTAGATGATACTTGGATGGAATCATGAATGTTGATATCTCTGAGTCCTCATATTAACCTCAGAGATATCTACTAACCAGACAATCTGGATGGGGGCCAGCAAGTGGGGCAGAGTTTAAATCAGCTGGATCCCACATGGCAGACTGCACAGTTCAAGTCTTAGACCCAGCAGTCTGAAAAACACCAGGGGTGGATATGTGTGTGAGTGTGTGTGTGTGTGTGTGTGTGTGTGTGTGTGTGTGTGGTGTACACTCGAAATCCTGAGAAGAGACTGGAGGAGAAGGGATTGTAGCATGATCACCCCTTTTGGGGGTGATTTCTCAGTTTCTCACTCTCCAGCAAGTGCAAGTTCCCTATAGCAAGAGACAAATACAATCTGAATGAACAATTTTAAAGGACAAAAAAATTTTAATGTGCATAACTTTCTTTTTTTTTCTCTTTCCTAAACAAGAGACTAATCAACTGAAACTTCTCATTATTTTCCCAAAGTACTACAGAAATCCTTTTTCTGCATTTATAGTAATTATTTTCCTCAATAAGATGAATAATAAGAATTTTTCTTTCTTTAAGACTGGCTAAAGCTAAAGTATGTTTTCCCTAGACTCTACATACATCCGAAGAAAATAAGAATTTTTAAAATTTAGTTATAACTAATATAGCAACCATGAAAACTTAAAATTATTATTATATTATTTGGAATGAGGAGTCTGGGATGCTTGGAAACTAAAATTTAATTGGCAGCGTTGTAAACCACAAGTGTCAACAAGAGCAAAGGTTCCCTGAAAAGCAAACATCAGAAAGCCAGCAGAAACTGCCTCCTTATTAGTAACTGCAGGTACTCATGGGACGTGGGTTGTTATGGAAACTGGAGTAAGAATGAGGAAAATTGGGAGGCTGGAAAATAATGTCACAAAGGGCAGTGGCTCATCTATAATATAAACTCTCTTAAACCTTTCTTCTTTGAGTCACCACGTTGCCAGCATGATCTCATATTGTTAGCATCAAATTCAAAGTTTCTCAAGGTTGTAGGGGCCAGCACGATCTCTAGTGTCGGCTTTGTACCCCAAGGATTTATTTTTCTTTTCTTTTTTTAAACACAAGGTCTCACACCATGTCACACTCCTCTTGCCTCAACTTTCGAAGCAGCTGAGACTACAAGTGTGAGCCACCAGGACTGTGGTCTTCAACTTGGGATGGTAATTAAATTCAGGCCTCCTGTATGGCCTCACTCTGTAGAGAGACATGTCTTACCAATACTCCCGGCTGCATCTGGGCCCCTGTATTTTTAAGAAGCCTAAGTTACAGAGAGCTGGAGGAAGAAATATGCTATTAGTAATAGACTGATCTTATTTAAGAAGTTTAGGGGATTGTGAACAATTTTTTTGTCAGAGGGCATGTGCACTTGCCAGAGACAAAGAGAGAAAGCAAGAAAACACCTCCATGCCCACAGGGGACGGTAGTGCCATATTTCTTTTTCCTTCTTTTATCACTCCTTTGGGATTTGTGGTACACACACGCACGCACAAACACACACACACACACACATACTTGCCCGACTTTTTTTTTTTAGAGAGAGATTTTTACTATAGAGCATGTGCTCTTGGCAGAGAGATGGAGACAGAAAGGGAGAAAATACCCCCAGGGGGATAACCATGCCACATTCTCGTCTCCTCCATTCTCCTCTTGGGATTTTGGGCACACGTGCACATGTGCCCAGCATGAATTTCAAGCCACCACGTCCAGGACTCCAACCACGATCCACTATGTGGGAGTCCAGCAATATAAACATTATGCCATCTGCTGGTCCCTCAACATGTTTGTGATGCCAGCAAGTCCAGGACTTGAACCATGCAATTAGCTACGTGGGATCCAGCTACCTTAACTGTCATGCCATTGGCTCACCCTGGATCTCAAAATTCTTTAACGTAAGAGTTTAATTCCTGTTTCCATTTAAAAAAAAAAAAAAATGAGGCTTTATTTTGTTTTTCAAAATCAAACTGTAAAGCAACAAGAAATTTTAAGAGAGTCCCAGACCTGGTGACTTAAAAACTCACACCAGGCACATGTGCATGTGTGCCTAAGATTCTGAGAGGAGAATATAGGAGAAAGGATTGCTGTGTGACTATCCCCCAGGGGTGATTTTTTCACATTCGGTCTCATCTTTGTCTCTCCAGTGAGCTCACACGCTCTATAGTAGAGAAAATTTAAAAAAAAAAAAAAAAACTATCACACACACCCCTAGAAAGAGAAATCTTTAGTCACATTCAGTTTAAGACAGAATGGGGCTACAGCATAGACTAAATTTAATGATGTTTTATTTTTATTTTTTGACAATAGGGCACCTATGATCACCAGGAAGAGAAAGAAACTGAGAAGTCACCCTCGACAGGGATGGACACACCACAATCCCTTCTCCAACATTTCTTCTCTCATTCTTCTCTCAGAATTTTGGGCATGATGGGAACCAGCAGTTAGCGTAATGGCTATGTCGCTGGACTCCCATGTAGTCGAGCACGGTTCGCGGCCCGTGGCTTAAAACTCACGCCGGGCACATGTGCGTGCGTGCCCAAGATCCCGAGAGGAGAATGGAGGAGAAGGGATTGCGGCGTGACCATCCCCCTGGGGGGTGATTTCTCGCTTTCTGTCTCTCTCTCTCTCTGTCTGTCTGGCGAGCGCATGCGCCCTATAGCAAAAACCTCTCCAAAAAAAAAGAATTTTGGGCATGCATGCACATGTGCCTAGTATCTTTTGCAAGTCCCTGGGTCCAGGATTTGAACCATGAAGTTGGCCATGTGAGATCCAGTTGCCTTAACCACTGTATGACTTGCGAGCCCAACAGTCTTTTAAAATAAATCTACATACAGAATACAGAATAACTGTTTTTAGATGTTTATGTTACTGTTATTATTTCTCTAATCATGTAGCTAATCTTCAAATGAAAAAATGATAAGGTATTTTCATTTTTTAAAATATTTCTGGCTGCCTAGGAAAAAGGAATATTTTAGTGCAAAGACCTTTGAGGTCATTAGACTTAAGTAGAAGTCTAAACTTTGTCATTTATCTACTGGTTATGAACACTGAGCAATTCCCTCAATCTTCCTAAGCCTCTAACCAGGTCCTGTTAACTACATAGACTTTCACAGCATAATTATGGTCTGGCAGTATTTCTTAGAAATCCTACATTATGAGTAGGGAGAAATTAAAAAGCCTTTTGAAGACATTTGACAACTGAAACTATAAGTATTCAGGTAATTTGTAGAACACATTTAAGACTAAATAGACTTACAACTTGAGTGACATTCAGGTATCCAAGAGTCAGAAATGTTATCTCAGGGGCACTATGAATTATTTTTCATGTGTGCCTGTTTTTAAACTCTAGATGATTAACACTGCTCAAGTGGCAGAGACTTATAGAGGATGACAGTCGATCAGCTCATCACAACTAGGATTTCTGGAAAGCATTAAGCTCTGACGGCCCAAGACATCCATCATATATAATGAATTAACTCATGCTCTATGCATATAGAATGCAACTAATATATTATTTTTGGGAGATTTGAGGAAAAACTAGTTCTTTCCATGTACCTTAACTTTCTTTCAGGCAGGGAGTGTAGGGCTTGAGGTGCTGGACTCACACATGGTTGATCGTGGTTCAAGTCCCAGAGCTGGTGGCTTTTCTTGCTTTCTCTCACTCTCTGCCTCTTTCTGGTCAAACTGAAAAATAATAATAAATAAAACTAAATAAATAATTCTTTTTTAAAGGAAAAAATAAGAGTCTGCAAGAAGGGCCAGCAAGTGGCATAGTGGTTAAAAGACAAGATGGCCACCTGCGCCTCAAGTCCCAGACCTGGAGACTTAAAAATCGTTCCTGGTACAGGTAGGAGCGCTCAAAATCCCGGGAAGAAAATGGAGAAAGGACTGGTGTTTGGTCATGCCTCTCTGTGTCTCTGTTTCTCTTCCGTGAACGCGTATACACTATGGCAAAAACAGAAAAGTCTACAAGAAAGTGAGGAGCAGTCCCAGGAAGGAAGTTTGGATAATGTGGCTCCCAGATACCAAGGACTAATCTCTAAAAACAGACTGTCACTGATCTGCCTGCAGATAAGCCAATTAAAAACATAGAAAAAAAGAAAAGGGAAAAAATAAAAACATTGAGTAGGCAATGAGTCTTTAATAATTCTTTGATTTATTACAGTATTTTATTTTAAAGAGTAAGAAGGAAGGTATGTGTCAGCACTGTATTACATTTAGCTTACTATGAACAAATGAAAGGATCCAGAGTTGTTGTATTTATTTATTCATTGCTGAGTTACCACCAAGAATGGCCACAGCCAGTTACATAGTCATTTAGTTTACAGAGCACTTACATAAACGTTTCACTTCATTCTTACAATTTTGGCATTAGGTAGAAATTTTTCCCACTGGATAGATTAGCGAGTTTAGGTTCAGAGAGAATAAAATACTTTTTTTTTCCTAAATAGATGCTGTTCTAGAAAGAATTTGACACTTTTTACTGTCCTTAAAAAGATGCTGGATTTTCAGATACTTACTTACTTACTTATTAGAGAGGTTTTTGCTGCAGAGTACATGTGCTCACCAGAAAGAGACAGAGACCAAGAAATAACTCCCCAGGGGGGATGCCACGCTGCAATCCCTTCTCCTCTTGGGAGCTTGGGCACACATGCACACACAACCAGTGTCAGTTAAGCCACCAGGTCCAGAACTAGAACCACGGTCCTACTACATGAGAATTCAGTGATGTAGCCATTACACTATATGCTGGTCCCTCAAACCCCATGTTTAAAAACTGGACAAAATGTAATAAACTGTTGCTGCTTTCTTCATAATTAACAAGACCTTTTTAATTACTACAGTAATTATCATAGTAACAAAAATGAAACATACTGTAAAATATAAAAAATAAAAGGGGAAAATATCAGAATAAACTTAGAACTTCTAGAAGTGCTCAAAATGGTGCCTTATATTTTTCAGATCTGAGTTTCTTTCAGGCAATTGTTCCTTCTATCCAAAAAAATTTTTAGTAATTTATTTTTTCACTTTCACCACTTTGTTCAATAAAATGCTGTTTCAATCATGAAACTTTCAGTAAATCCAGTGAAAAGTGGCTTATTTTTTTGAAATATTGATACTATATCATTGAAATTTCATGAATAGGGCCAGTCAGGTGGCACAGTTTTTAAGGCAGCTGGAATACCCAAGGCTGGCAGACTGGTTTGAGTCCCAATTCAGCAGCTTGAAAAACACCCCTAGTGTGTGTGCATGTGTACCCAAAATCTCAAGAGGAGGACAGAGAAGTGGTTGCAGCATGACCCCATACCGCTCCTTCCCCCAGGAGGTGATTTCTCACTTTCCTTCTCTCTGTCTCTTTGTCTGTCTGTCTCTCTCTCTTGCTCTCTCCAGTAAAGTCAAATGCCTATGGCAAAAATCTTAAAGGAAAAAAAGGCAAATTCTTATACACCATTGGTGAAGATGTAAATTATCAATAGTACCCATACTATTGAAAGTAGAGTGATTTCACACTTTCCCTCTCTTCTGTTTCTCTCTGGTAAATGCATATGCCCTGTGGAAAAAACTTACAAAAATAAAAAGGAAATTCTATCATTTGTAACAACATGGATGAACCTGGAGGATACTATGTTAAGTAAAATAAATCAAGTACAGAAAGACAAACACTGCATGATATCACTGCATGAGGAATATAAAAAACAGTAAATAGTGGTTACCAGAGACTAGAGTTGGGAGGGAGGGGAGTCAGTAGATGTTTGCCAAAGAATGTAAAATTACAGCTAGACAAAAAAAATAAGTTTAAGAGATCTATTGGACATCATGGTAATTCTAGCTAGTAATGAAGTCTACAAACAATACACTTCCCCAACGACTTTCTTCCCTAACTCCACAGAAAACAAATATGAAGTCCTGCTCTTGTCTAGACCATGAGTCTCTTATGCAACACACACGTTTCTCCCTACACTATTTATAATTCTTACACCTTAATTTCATTTGACCATCTTATTACTAACCCAGATATCAGTTAAGCAAGATTCTAATTACACTCATCCTTTTTTGAAGCATACTTGTAATAATCTGGAGTAATGATGTCACTTAGAAAAGTCTTCTCATGTTTTATATATTCTGGAACTTATTCTGAAAATTTCTGGATGCTTACACATGTGATTCTAGAGTTGGGTACCAAACCAGTGATTTTTAGATACATTGGACAAGAGAGAAATTATCAGCCCAAGTTTGTCTGGTCCCACCTTTCCCCATTCTGGGATAAGTAGCGAGTTTACATATTAGTCATTGACACTGATACATGTGGGGAATATCTGTATGAGAGGACTTAGAACAGTCTGTAGAAAAATGGAATGAATACACAAGTTTCCTTTGGTTTAAAAAGTACTGAAATCCATGCATAGCATTTTTTTTTCATGTTATACATTTTCCATAAAATTTATAAAGACCTACCTATATGAAAGCCCTAAAAAGAATACCCCTCTCCACACCCATATATAAAAATTAGTCAACTATAGTTAGTTAATATTTTTATTATCTTGGTCTAAAGCAAACCTGTAAAATATTTTTTTTTAAATATCTCCTTACCCAGAGCAAGATGAAGTAAAACAGGCCATTTAAGCATGGTCTTGGCTATTAATGCACTCAAATTTTTTCCCACTTTTTGTAAATTTGCTGTACTAAGAACCTTTTCTTCCTGTTTAACATTCAGGACAAAAGCAACGTACATGTCTATAGGCCTATTTGTCAAGAAATGAAAGTAATGAATAAGAGTCACATTTGAATAACAAGAGTGGACTAGACATGAGAGAATAGAACAGGCCTAGGCAGCTTCAATTCTCCATCTTAAAATTACTTACTATTGTTGGAAATAATAGAACATCAAAAGGATAAATTCAAAACTCAAATTCGTTCCTGTCCTCCCAGGAGAGGCTGCCTGCCTGATTCTGATCTGTCTTTCATGTGTCGTTCTCACTCAAACTTACAATTTCAAGGGCTAAAGTGTCATTCCAATATGCAAAGGAGCGTTGGCATTAATGAGAGTTATATTTAGAAATCTTTTTACTGTGAGCTAGAATATTAAACTTGTAAATTTTAAGGTCATAGCAAGGACGTATTGAGTGGTTAAAGTTTCAAAACTATGCAAATTAGCTACTTTGGTAATCACAGGCCCCACAAAGGTTCTGCCTAAATTAAAGGGGCAAGTTTGTTCCTTCTTTCTGCAAATGAGGATCTGTCAGAATGAGCATGTTCTATTTTGTTAACAATTTCAAAATTTCAGTGACTTTTAAAAACAGAGATCTGGGGCCAGAGGTGGTGTGGTGGTTAAGGTGCTGGATCTCATGTGGCCAACTGTGTAGTTCAAGTCCTGGACCTGGTTGCCTAAAAAACACACTGGGTGTATACACATGTATGCCCAAAATACTGAGAAGAGAAGGGACTTGGGCATGATTATTTCCCTTAGGGGGTGATTTTGTACTTTCCTTGTCTTTCTCTCTCCTATGCATGCATGTACCCTATAGCAAAAACATAGAAAAATAAATAAATAATAAAAACAGAGATCTGTTTCTCCCTCATCTTACTTGGCTACCATTTCACTTCTATTATCAACCTACTGAGCAACAACTATCTCAAATGTTGATTACTGTGACAATGGGGACAATAGCTCTAAAGTATGTTGCACACATGATTAACCACTTCTGTCTAGAATAACTCATTCCGAATGGGAGAGAAGTTTTGTTAACTGTGCCTCAGATAAGGGACTGATAACCAGAATACATGGAGAACTCAAGCAGCTTACCCAGAAGAAAATTATTAACCCAATTAAAAAATGGGGAAATGAGATGAATAAACAACTCTAAGGAAGACAAACAAACAGTCAAAAAGCATATGAAAAAATGCTTAACATCGTTCATGGTAAGGGAGATACAGATCAAAACCACAATGTGATATCACCTAACTCCAGTCAGAATGGCGAAGATTAAAAAAATAATGATAAGTGCTGGAGAGGATGTGGTGAAAGGGGGACACTCCTACACTGGTTGTGGGAATGTAAATTGGCCCAGCCACTGTGGAGAACGTTATGGAGGTTCCTCAAAGATGTTCAAATAGAACTACCATATTATCCAGCAATTCCACTCCTGGGTATCTACCCAAAAGACAGACAAAAGAGCACTCAGTCAGAAAAATGCTTGCACAATTATTTTCATTGCAGCATTATTCACGATTGCTAAGACATGGAACCAACCCAAATGTATACAAACAGATGAATGGATTGAAAAATTATGGCACATATACTTCATGGAATACTATTCAGCCATAAAAAAACAATACTCTGGAATTTGATAAAGTGGACAAGTATAGAAGATTTGTTGCTGAGAATCAAGTCAGGCTATGAAAGAGAGACATCGTATGTCTCCACTTAACAAATACCAACTGTCCACACTCTATGGTAGAGACTGAAGACTGGAGAACATAAAAGCATTAAAAATTGTAATGGATGGGACCAGCAGGCGGTGTGGTGGTTGAGGTGCTGGACACTACCACATGGCCGACCATGGTTCGAGTCCTGGACCTGGTGACTTGCTTTCTCACACTCTCTCTCTCCCTCTGTATCTCTCTCTGGTCAAATTAAATAAAGGAATGAATAAATAAATAATTGAATAAATAATTCTTTAAAAAAATTCTTAAAAAATGTAATGGACACTAGAGACAAAGTGGAAAGAGAGTGTGGGAGGGGAAGAGCATAGGAAAGGAAATTTGGGGGTAAAATGGAGAGGTAAGATATTTGTGGGACACAGATAAGGTTTTTTTAATCTGTTGACGAGGATGTATACAAGTGGGCTGGACTGAGGTGTATATCATGATGGGTAAAATCTCTTCACAATCTAAATGATGTATAGCATTTTAATGTATGAATAATAGTTTTTAAAATTAATAAAAAAAAAAAGAACTCATTGACTGAAACAAATCATACGAGCCAATCCAACCACAATGGGGCCAGGAAATATCTCTAAGCATCTAAAGGAAAAGAATGAAGCAACCAGAGTAGTGACTACATGACAACAAATGTCCCTGCCCTTAGAAACTCATAGTGAATGGAGTCAAACAGATATAAAATGCACCAAAAATACATAAAAATGAGATAATTTCCCACTGCTCTAAGTGTAATAGAAGAGATAACTATTGATGAGGTAGAGAGGACTATGAGGAGAGAGAGATGAACAAGGCCTACTTTAGATGATTATTTAGTAAATTAAGTAGATGAAATGTACATTTATATTTTCCCTTTGCCCTTCCAGATATGCTCTACCTTTTGTATTCTGCTCTGTGTCTTGAGAAGCTGATATGTATGGATTCCATCAGTGGGCTTCCTTCCTCCCTGGTTTCCAGTTTGCTTCCACCACTGAGAAATCTAAGAAATCTGAGGAAGGCACAGGAGTGAAGTTCTCACTCCCTTTGGGGTGGGAGGCTGCTGGCTAGCTGCATCCCTTAACTATGACTACAACTTCTGTTTGCCCTCACCACATTCATTTTCCCTTTCCCAAGAATACTGGATAAACCTTCCTCAGCTCCTTCAGGACTAAAAACGGTAACTCCCTAATGTTTCTTGCCTGAGAGTACTGAAATATCCATTGTGATTTCCCTAACTTCTATGAAATGAATTATCTCTCTTCAAAATTCATATATTGAAGTTCTAACCCTCACAGTGCAATGGTATTTGGATACAGGCCTTTGTGATATTGTTAGGTCTTGAGGGAAGAGCCTTCATGATGGGATTAGTATCCTTGTAAGAGACAGCAACTCTTTCTTCTACCTCTCTCTTTCTTGTTCTCTTTCTTTCTTCTCACCACCTGAGAATATACTAAGAAGGCAGGCATCTGTAATCTAGAAAGACGGAAGTCATAAAAACCTGAGTATGCAGGCACACTGATCTCAGACTCCCAACCACCGGAATAGTGAGAGTCAATCCATTGTTTGAGTCACTCAGTCTATGGTATTTTGTTATGGTGGCCTGGGAAGACTAAGATACTAACAACTAACAACTCTACCTATACTTTTATAAAAATTCCTTTATCAAACTTGTCTCAATTATCCAATGAGTATACAATCATTTTTCTTAAGACTCTTACTAATGTGATGTATGTATTTTTGATTCTCAGTTCCTTATACCAATAATTTCTCTGAACTTGTAATTTTCCATATACATGACAGATTAAATTATGACTTAGCACATTAGAACAAACTTCTGTCTAATATGGTAAAATATTTATGTTTTATCTAAGGCACTGTAAAGAAGGAACAATGTAGCATAATCATTCAGAGAATGGGACTTGGGTTTAGCAGAGGGAATGTACATTTATATCTTCCCTTTGCCCTTCCAGATCTGCTCTGCCTTTTGCACTCTGGGGTTTAGTTCTATCTGTGTGTTGTAGCAGTTCTTGGACAAGTTTCTTAGCTTCTCCAATATTCATATTCTTTACTCGTCAAAGACAACTCACCATTTGCCTTACCACCAACTAACAGAGTTGTGATAACAGACCAAAACATAGGACAAAGATAGCTACTGCTTCTTGTTTTTTCCCAAAAAGCAATTCTGGTATTGCTACTCTTATGTTATTGCTTTTTAATTAGAAGATTCTTGAAACTTGAGCATATACATAGTTGCTAGTACTCAAAACCATGATGGGATTTTACACTAAGGGGAATAGATTAGAGCATAACAAGAGGATCCAAAAGTAACATGAGCCAAGTCCAGGAGGCATCCTGCATTTTGCCTACAGAACATTCTCTTCAGAGGAGAAGCTAATCAAAGCCTTATTATTTTTAATGAAGTTCTCATATTAAATGCAGGACATTTGATATAATTTATCTTAATTAATCAATTATTTATGCTTAGCGAAAGTTGTTTGACAAATTATTGGTTCTACTTGTACATTCTCCCTGTATTCCTCTTCTTGTGTGATGCCATGTTAGACATAGACAACTCTACACAGAGTTGAAATATACTACACAGCAGAAAGTTTCTCTTTCAGCAATGAACATGAAACTTATTCACATAAGCCATCACTTAATTTTTCCTGAATAACATGGAATTTTCAGTCAATAAGCATCTACAGGGGAGGCAAGCCAAGCTCTGGAGTCTGCAATAAGAAAAATAATTTCTTGGCAGGCAGATTAAATTGTAAAAGTTCTGAAAACTAACGATCGTGGTTATATAAACAGAGATGTTTAGCTTTTAAAATCCCATCTCCAAAAGATAATTTCCAATAACCTACTACTTACACATGACCTTGAAAAGTACCTGATCAATTTTGTGTTGTGCATTTCTTTCACAATTTTCCAAGTGAAAGTATTAAGCAGATGAGTTACATGACCGTTTTTTACATGACTGTTTTTAATCACAGTTTCTCTCTGATAGTATTATGTCTTGGAATTTGGTAGGAAGTAGTGAAGCCTAGCACACGGTGGTTGGTTCATGGTGACAGTGTCGCAAATTAACACTCTTTAGAACAGAGCATTATGGGGACCAGCTGATGGCATAATGGCTATGTTGCTGGACACTCATGTAGTTGACAGTGGTTCGAGTCCCGAACCCAGTGACTTAAACTCACTCTGGGCGCCTGTGCATGCGCACCCAAGATCCCGAGAGGAGAATGTAACAGAGGGGATTGCGACATGGCCATCCCCCCTGGGGGGGGGGATTTCTTGCTTTCTCTCTCTCTGTTTTTCTGGCAAGCTCATGCACCCCATAACAAAAACCTCTCAAAAAAAAAAAAGAATAGGGACCAGCAGTTAGCGTAATGGCTATGTAACTGGACTCCCACATAGTTGACCGCGGTTCCAGTCCTGGACCCGGTGGCTTAAACTCACACCGGGCATGTGTGCGTGCATGCCCAAGATCCTGAGAGGAGAATGGAGGAGAAGGGATTGCGGTGTGGCCACCCCTGGGGGGTGATTTCTCGCTTTCTATCTGTCTCTTTGTCTCTCTCTGACTGTCTGGTGAGTGCACGTTTCCTATAGCAAAAGCCTCTCCAAAAAAAAAAAAATAGAGCATTATGTGTCACATTTAGTGAGGTCTAGCTCTTGTGAAAGAGGTTAGTTCTCATGAGGGCTGATTGCTATAAAAGAAAACATGAGCAGCTTACTCTTTTCACACACGCCCACCATCTTCTGTGTTTCATCAACCATGCTAGAGGCCATGATCTTTGGATCTTCCAGTTACCAAAACTTGTGAGTTAGTAAATAAACCTCTGCCTTCTTTATAAAACTACTCAGCTTGGGTATTTATGTTAGTAATGCAAAAATAAACTAAGGCAGTGACTTTAATTGACTTCCTTGTCTTCTTTAGCTTTTAAATTTCTCATTTAAAAATGAAGAAATAAGAGCACAAGGGTAAAGGCTGCTGCGAGAATGAAATGAAATAAGCCATTCAAAATATAGTGCCACATATAAAAATACTCAATATTTTTAGATGTCTTATTATTATGACATGTGATACTCATTCTAAGTGTAGAATATTATGACCCACAGCCATTTAGAAAATTTGACTCATTTTGCAATAGAAAAGGGTTATTCAGGTTAAGGACCCCTGTTTCATCTTAAAGCTTTCCTCTAACCATTTTTATCCCCCCCAAATTGGAGAGGTTTTACTTTTCAAGGTTATTTAATGTATGTCCATGAAGATCACTGGCTTACTATATAATCCCATATCAATAAGCAAAACAGCTATTTCTAATATCTTTTTCATCACAGTATAGAATACAATAAAACTTGATTGAACTTTATCCTAACTAGCTTAGAGAGCCCTAGGAGACTAAGTTTGAAATCTTAAACTTCTACTACTAATTTGCTTCAGGGATTCACTTTAACTGCAGAGTTTATAACTTTTTAAAAAAGATAAAGGAAACCGTGAATGGGGACAAAAATTCTTATGCTTTTAAGGATTCTTGATTTTCTGATAAATATTTCTTTCACAATGACAAAATACACTCTTGAAATGGAAAGGAAAGTGACCAGCAGATGGTGTAATGGTTACCTCACTAGACCACAACATAGTTAACAGTGGTTCAAGTCCTGGACCTGGTGGCTTAAAAATCATGCTAGGAGTATGTGTGTGCATGTGTGCCTAAAATCTTGAGAGGAGAATGATGGAGAAGATATTGCAGTGAGGCCATTCCTCCCCCTGGGGGGGGGAATGATGTCTCACTTTCTGTCTCTCTGTCTCTCCAGCAAGCACACCACATACTCTATAGCAAAAAGAACTCTCTCTAAAAAAAAAAAAAAAAAAAAAAAAGGAAAAGGGAGATAATCCCAAATATCCTTATTATCAATTCATCTACAAATATTCTACCATATAAGGTGATGTTTCCAAATTGCATTCATGCCAGATAACTGGTCATTGTTCCTAGATAAACTAGTCAAAAGAAAAAGACATGTTTCATGGAATCAGACATTTCTCAAATTTTATCCCAGTCAGGACCCAAAATGTAAGAAATTATTAAATGAATGCTAGCACTTTCAGTACTTTCATTTTGATAATTTTTCCTATATAAAAAAGTATTTTACTCATTGTCACTTTTTTATTTTATTATTAATTTTTTTAAACTGATCAGAGAGAGAGAAGTAAAGTGAGAAAGCAAGTTGCCAGGCCAGGATTCGAACCATGGTCAACCATGTAGGAGTCCAGCCGCCTTTAACCACCCACCTGCTGGCCCCAAAAGTAGAAGTCTTAAGACAAAAATAGCTATGTTTGCTTCATAAATTCTTGCCATATTAACTTGAGAGTGAAGACTATGTAATGGATAGCAACAGTCATCACATTTCAATTATTTAATTGGTGAAAATTTATTTTCTATGAATGGCTAGGATCACCCTACAGCTATCAATTTAGGCTGTTCATGAAACAAAACACCAACTAATTTAATGACAATAATGTTGATATTAGTAGCAGCAAGTAACTGCCATTGGCCCTGTGTTCTACAGCCTTTATGTATATTTTAATTCTCAACTCTGCTAGTGTAACTTTCTTAATAACTGTATGATTTTTTGGGTTGTCAGAAAAGTCATGATGTACTTTTGCATAGAAACATAGAAAAATACATCATGACTGTTCCAACAACCTAATAGATAATTTTTTAAGAGTTATCTTATTTAACTTTATTTATGCATTGAATTTGACCAAAGAGGAACAGAGAGGGGAGAGAGAGAGAGAGAGAGAAAGTGAGAAAGCAAGCTGCCAGGTCTGGGACTCCAACCGTGGTTGCCCATGTGGGAGTCCAGTGCCTGTAACCACCATGCCACCTGCCAGCCCCAGATAGATAAATATTATCATCATCTCCTATGGCCTGAATATTTGTGTCTCTTTAAGATTTACATCTTGGTCCTAAGACCTAAGTGAAAAAGCACTCCCCACAGGAAATGGTCACCACAATCCCTTCTCAATTTCACCCTCCTTTAGAGATTCTGGCACACACATGCCTGGCGTGTTTTCCAAGCTGCTTAGTCCAGGACTCAGATCACACAGTTGGCCAAGTGGGACCCAGCTGCCTTAACCACTACACCAGTGGCTGGCTCAACATTTCATTTTTCACATACTGTTCTGGCAAAAAGCAAAAATTGTAAAACCATTTTGATCCATAAACTGCCAATGTATAATCTATGACAAAATCATTAAAGCCACTTGGCATCATTGCATTAAGAAAAACATTAAGAATTTCCAAGACATGTTATTTTTTGGAACCCACAATCCAAGTCAAAAGTTATGCTATCTGTGGTTTCCTATTCAAGGATATTTCCCGTGTCCACAGTACACTGAGGGAGCACAGAGCTCAGAAGGGATAATGTTAAAGAGAGAATTCTTTTCTAATCTCTGTCCCCACCCAGTGTACCTCATCAATTTGAAAGGGGGAAAGGCAGATATGAGAACGATAATAGTGTCTACTTTCTCTACTCAGAGCCTCCCACAAGTATCTCAAATGTGGACAGACACCATACTTTATGTATCTTGCCTTGTGCTTCTCCTGTTTAGCTTTTCCTACGCAAGGTCAGAAGTTTCAGAGACTCTTGCTTAAGGCCATGTCGGCTTTGCTCTATAATTGAGTCTCTGGTACCACTTTCCTTTATTTGCCTCATCATCCGGCTCAGTTCTGCACTGGTGGGCCGTCATTCAGAGCTGAAGAGAAAGGGAAAAGAGGGATTGGAAGAATAGAAACATTCCCCTCATGTGTATCACATGTAATCCTTCATAAACCCCTTAGTGTAGTGACCCACAGGCAGGTGCAATGAGTTAGTGGCAAGCAATCAAAGTTGGAATACTCATATTAGAATACTGAGAGAATACTGGAATCCAATACTCTGTACTGAATTATGTATTTTGTAAATGTCATCTCTTGAACTCTGAGGAACAGCTTTAGGGCCATGTACGAGGGAGAAATAGACTCAGAATAAGGTTACCTGCTTCTGTCAAGAGTTCGTCTTTAGTAAATGCCACACCTAGGTTTCAAATCTAGACTTGATGCCAACATTAAAGCTGTCTCTAATATAACACTATCTCTAGAAGCAAAGGTTTGCTGGGAAACAGAAAGAAGTTTTAGAAAAAAAAAAAGTTTAAAAACACTTTTAAAGTTTAGATGAATACCTTCTTAACCTCAGTCCCATAAAACCTCACCAAGGTTGGTACCATGCTTCTCACAGCCTCACCTGATAACCCTGCATACTTAGGGAGCTTATTTTAGAATAAGGATTCCTAGGCCAGCTGATGGCATAATGCTTAGGGCCGCTGGTTCCCATAGGTGACTTCACAGTTCAAGTCTTGGACCTGGTGGCTTGAGAGACACACCAGGTACATGTACTGGGATGGGAAGGGAGAAACAATGTAAATTCCTAGACCTCATTCTGGACCTAAAGAGTCACATCTCTAGGATAGAGACAAGGAATGTGCTTCTTTAGTTTTTTTCTTTTAATGACAGAGGGTGTGTATGCTCATCAGAGAGAGAAAGAAAGCAACCCCCAATGGAGCACCTTTCTCCATCCCATAAAAACCCTGTGCATGCACATGCATACCTAGCATGTCCTACAAACCATTATCAGCCATGTGGGATCCAGCTTCCATCATGCAAACCTTGACTGCTGTACTACAGGGCCAGCCCGGGAGTGTGCATTTTTAATTTCACCACCACAGTTAATTTTAACCAATTTTTAAATAAATCACTGAATTTGTTGATTCAGAAAAGAAACAAGATAGAGTCTAACAGTCTCTACCAGATATTCTGTGTGTGTATACACACACACACACACACACACACACACACACATATATATATATATATATATAAAATATTTGAAATAAATACCCAGGAAGTTTTTGCTTTGAGAAGCATTAATTTTTAATTTTTTTAGGTGAACAATTATTATCAGCAACTACCTGAAGGAAATCTAGTCCATTTATTTTACTTGTTTTGACATCTGCATGTAATGACAAGCTAGAGGGAAAAAAACAGGTTTACGGATTATAGCAATTAGTTAATTTGAGACTGATTATTAAAAAATAATATATGCATCCCTGTGCTTCTCCAGAGGCAAGAGTTACATATTACTATGGCTGTTCCTGTTTTCACTGCCCCTGCTGCTGTTATTGTTGTTTTTAAAGGATTGTAGCCTCCATCTGTTTGTGAATATTAATACTGTTTGAGGTTTCTCAGGTTGCGATAGCCACCTCAGTTCCCTTCTGCCAGCAGGAGAGGATGTGATGCACTGGAAGTCAAAATTGTGAAAAAAATCCACATATGTAAATGCTACCTGAGAAACCATTCAATCTGGAAACAGCTCTTCCCATCCTGCAATGCCCCACAGTACTCATTTTTATACATTGACCCAAATGCACAAGCTTCCAGCCCCATTACCCCCTATACCTGTATTCCATACAGTTATCCCCACCTCTCTCTCGTCCATGTCCCTGGTCATTCTTCATGGTGCTCTTTTTAAACCCTTGTAAACACATCCTTACACAAACATTCTGGCAACACTTTTCCCTTTCCTCCTATATTCAAACCTGGCTTTTCTCTGATCATGGTGTTATGAATCATGTGTACATAAATCTTGGTGAGATACACACACGCACACAAAGATATATATATAGATAGATAGATAGATAGATAGATAGACAGACATATATATGTGTGTGTGTATATATATATGTGTGTATGTATGAGTGTATGTGTGTATGTATGTGTATGTGTATGTATGTATATATAAAATCTCCCCACACACCAACCCTTCATCCCATCATCCCCATATTTTAGGAAATAAATCATTAATCAGCATTGATTTTTCTGCTTCCTCCACTGCTTTGCCATTCCCTTCAGGGACTCCTCCTTTTAGCCTAATCCGTCTAGTTGTGCCATCCTTTCCCATTGCTGCTCATCAGTTTCTGCCCCCTGTAGAGTCCTTTCCTATTGGTCCTGTTCCCTAACCCATGTGAAGAAGTACACATGGATCAGACCGCAGCCTCATGCACATGATCTCTCCTACTCTGAAGCTGTACTTCAATTCCATCTCTCATTGATTTAAGTTCCACCTGCAGGTGCTCAGTATGTGCTTCCACCATTATGACAAGTTTTCTATACCGTGAGTGACAGTCTTTCTACATTCCCAAAGCATGTGAAGGTACAAGATGCAGTGCTTAGAAAGGTGGTCTCTGGATTAAACTGCATAAGTAAAGTCCTAGCTTTATCATTGACTGCTAGTGTGGTTCAGAAGATATTTAACCCTTGTATGTCTCAATCCCCTCATCCTCAAAATGGTGACAATAATATCATGTATCTCAAACTGTTGTTATGAAGACTGAAAGAGATAATGCCTGGATACAATTTGGACTGGTTGAAGATAAAAGAAAATCTAAGTCTGATGAGTATTAAAAAAAAAAAAAGATGTATTAAAGGCTCACTTATCTATAAGTCCAGAGGAAAGGCAGTCTTCAGGCTGGGTTTAATTCAGTGGCTCAGAACAGAATCAAGAACCTGGCTTCTTTTTTTATTTCTCTGCCTTTTGAGTTGTCACATTCAGTCAAAGGCTGGCTCCATTATTGTGATAAAAGGTTATCACTTGGCTGTAAGTTTCCTCATCCAAAATAAAGGAAGTAAAAATATGATTATTTCAAATCCTCCCAGAATACTGAAGAAGAATTTCTGCAGATTCTCACAAGAGCTCTCATGACTTGTGGTCCAGATGTGAATAGCAAGCCCATTTCTGAACCATTCTCTGGGGCAGAGGGGTTCCATGTGCTAATTGGCTTAGGCTTGTTCAAATGGACCAATCACTGTAGTACAGGGAAGAGATTATACAGCCTGGAAAATGTCTATCCACCTATGAACTAACTGCACAGTAAGAATAAGATGGGGAAAGAGAGAGGGATGGATGTTGGGAGACGGTGTAACATTTACAATGGAAAGTCAAGTCCTTAGCTGATAGGCAATTAATAAACACCATACTAAAATTAGCAATTATAATTATGTCATTTTCAGTTCTGATGACCATTTCTCATTCTTCTTTATTCCATTCTTTATTATTTACATGATACATTTCTATATCCTCTAGGTCCAAGTTTGTAAAATCCTAAGGTAATGTGTGTTACTAATCTGTTTACCACTAACATGCACTAACATTAATGTTTTACTACAACCGTGCTTACTCCGAACTTTGCACCTAGCAGCATGTATATAAAGAACGTAGCTCCAATAAATGCTGGCTGAATAAATAAATATACTATTGAATCAAAATGGTCCTACCCAATATTATTATCTCTCTGGTAAGAACTAAAGATTATTCAATGCTCTTATGCCTTGCAGTACAGAACAATTTAATACATTTTACAAATATTTTTCTCACATAAAATAATATTTCCTAACCCACCATTGATCACACAGATGCAGAAAGCAAACATGCCTTTAGTATTTTGTAACTGACAGCAAAAGCTTATCTTTTACCACAATTACAATTTGTTCTTTTCTCAGTTGTTTTTTCAAAATAACTTCAGAAATAGATGATTCCATTTGGCCATACTAGATGCACCACAGAGAATTACAGGGGACACATGATTCATTTTGGCCAATGTACCCTCATAATCAAAGCTAAGAAATCTTGTAATTGGAAAATTCTATTTTGGCCTATAGTTCTCAAAATCACAAAATTATCTGGAAAGACTTCAACAGTATACAGTGTGAAGTTTCATGATATTTACGTAAGAGAAACTTCCCTGTTAAAATCAATCTTTAAAATGTCACATTTTCCATAACATAAAATTCATCAATTTTATACCAACATAAAGAGATATGTGCCTCCATTGTTCTATTTTTTTTTTAGTAAATAACATTACCTCTAAATAAGTTTAATACTTTTGAAAAGCAGGTGATATTAAAAATTCCATAGTAATGCAAATAGCCATGGTAGAGCTGTAATTTTTAGATAGATGTGGTAAATGGCTCTGTATGAAAGCTGCTTTTTTTAAAAAAAAATCTTATTTCTCTAAAGCCTGCATTTTAGATAGATGTGGTAAATGGCTCTGTATTTGAGCTGCTTTTTTTAAAAAAAAAAATCTTATTTCTCTAAAGCCTGAAGGATTCCAGATTTCATTATCTGAAAATTATCTTACTTTTATAAAAATATAATATTGTACTTGGAAATATCTTTAAGAGAAGAAAGGTATGTGGGAGAGTATAGAACAGAATAAAGTAAGAAAATGCGCATTTCCTATCTTTTAACAAAAAGGCTTTAGCAGCACAGAATCTTGCTTCTTGACTACTGAGACCATACAGTGAATTTTAAGAGAAGACTCTGATGAAGAGTAAAACAAGAAGTGTTTAGAGAATATAAACTAGTCAGACCATCTGAACTTTATACGAGGGGGAAAAAAGTAACTATTTAAAATCATAGTAATAGCACATGAGTCCAATGTAGGTAACACTGCATATATGAATCTAGACTATACATTATACATCTAATAATCCATATGCATGACCAGTCACATTTTTACTTCACATGCTTCTTAAAATTGCCATTTTTCTCCAGTGGCAAGCTTCTCGCTATCCAAAGCCTCAGAAAACAAAACCACATAAAGGATAGCTACTGCAGTGGACAGTAGCATATCCCCACAGAATTTGATGCCTGATCCAACCCAATGAAGTAGAGATTGTACCTGAGGCCAAGAAGTTAAATAATTTTGCTCTATGCTTCTGAGTATTGGGATTCAGGTCCCAGAGCCACTGTGAGCATTGTAACAGGAGGTCTAGCCAATAAATCTCTTTCACAAAGCAAAATCCAGCAGAGAAAGGGCACAATTGATCTCACACAGTCACTCGGTAGCCAAAAGGCTGTGCAATCTAAGTTATTCTATTACCTCTGTCGAATTTAGGTGATGAATGATTCAGGTGAAGATTTTCATGTTTCCTCAGTAATCATCCTGCTTGATGGTACAGCCAAAGTTCATTCAAATCCATACTCCCTGCCGTCTTCACTCTGGCTTCTTTGGTGACCCCAAGAATAAAGAAAGAGGTCCAACTAGTTCAATGGAAAGGGCCCCCTTGATAATGCTTATAAAACCACCTTTTTCCAGGAGATACACATGGCAAATATGCTTCAGAAGAGAGATTCAATCTCACTCATGATAAAAAAAAGAAAAAAGTGAGGATGAAAATTAAATGCTATTTTTATCCATTAGATTTTAAAAATATAGGAATGGAGGGGAAAGAAAAATTGTTTTCACTTGTGGGAGAGTAAATTGATACACCCTTGTTGGAACTAAATTTTAAACATGCATATATTCCGGAACAGTAATTCCACTTCTATAAATGTATCCCCAGATAAGTGTTTAAAGATGCATATACAAGATATTATAGTATCAACTAAGGAAGTAACTAAATTAATTATAGTAAATTCATGCAGCAGAATGCTATGAAACCTCAAGAAAAAATGATGCAAACTTATACATGTTTATGTGGAAAATATCCCAATTGTATTGCAAAGTGAATAAAAAGTAGTCTGAATAACAATATCTAGGATTCCCATTTGCACACTATGATTCTCATATGTGAACAAAGTATGCACGTTTTTTTCTTATATACATAGAAATTTCTAGTAATACAAAATAATACTCAAAATGGAATACCATCACGGCAAAAGGGGGCACCAAGTGATTGATACAACGGGTCTTTAATTTTTCACTTTATACTTTTACTTGCTAAAACTTTTTGTCAAGAGAGGTAAGAGATTCTCTTCTTCCTTATCTTGCTTGTATGAGAGTGAGTACGGATGGTAAGTATCCAGTACAGTATAGAGAGGCTGTCAGATACCAGGACCCAATGAATTTTGGTTCTCATATTCAAATACGAGTGCATGCATGTGTGCATGTTTACACACACAGATATATACAAACATAAAGCTAACTCTTTCACCAGCTTTCAAAATTTGATATCCTTTTATACACCTCCAGTCTTAAAGCCTAGCCCCATTTTTTCCTAGACATTCTATTTCAGGGGAAGATTGGAAGAAGGACAGGAAGAAGAGTTGACTTGGGCATTATCATCCTCTAATACCTAGCTTGGTGTTTTCTAAAGAGAAAGATAGAATCTTGTACTTAATTTTCCATTTCCAAAACAGAGGGAAATAAAATCTTCCAGGTACTGTCAGTGACATAGGGAAATGCTTCTTACTTCCCACTTCAATCAATCTTGAAAGAAAGATGGGGGTAAGAACATTTAAAATATATCTCTGCTGTAATTGAAAACCACAAGGATGATGGAACTTTATGCATAATGATGTTAAAATAACACACAGTGACTTGTGGGGATTCTGATGGTGAGATTTACAACTCCTCTCCTCTGTCTCAAATCAGAGACATAATTAAAAAAAAAAAAATCTACTTTGCAGATCAGTGGTCTCCAAACAACATAGATGTTGCTTTCACACCCTAGCAGTAAAGACATTTTAAACAAGCAGTCCTAATGTGCTTTTATTTCTTTATCAATCATATACATCACAGTTTTACTATATTATCAACATTTCTAAATATAAGAAAAATAGAAAGATTTAAGACTTATAGAACATCAAATTGCTATTATTTTTTCCACATTCAGTGGTATACTATTCCAAATGACTAAAACAGTAAATATCATGTGTCTCATATACAAGTATAAAATTTATACCTCTAAAATACCACAACTTCAGTTACTGAACCAGTGAGAGAGTTTCAGTACAACTATTACTACCAAATGGCTTCTCTGAGGACCAAGGGGTACCAGAATTAAATTGAGAAAAAAATATATTCTTCCAATTTAGGGGTGAGAGAAAAATATTTAATAAGTGCTTTTTAGGTGCCAAACATCAACAAGAACTTTAAAATATATTTATCTTTCCCAACCACTCTGTATGATGTATTCAATTCCCATTTTTCCAAAGATTTCATTTTATTTATTATCATTTTTAATTTTCTGTAGGGCATGTGTGCTCACTGGAGAGACAGGGAGAGACAGAGAAAATGAGAAAGCAAGCGTTTATGTCCTGGACTCAAACTGTGTTCTGCCCTGTGCGAGTCTGGCGCTTTAACTACCACACCCCCTACTAGTCCTTCAGATTCTCATTTTACAGTTATATTGGGTTGTTGGGAAAGTCATGACACTTGCATAGAAAAATATGTCCTG
>NW_006160032.1:203219-223722 GCF_000334495.1 Tupaia belangeri chinensis
TCCCTACAACCTAATAGAAAGTAAGGATTAAAGTGGCCTGAGATCAGCTAATCAGAAATTGGTACAACAAAGTAATAGAATCTTAATTTTATTCCAAAATCTTAACTCTTAATCATTTCTATATACTTCCTTGAAAAGGGAAAACAGGTAGGTTTCAAAACTTGTATAAATAGGGTTATAGCACATGAAATCACAAAATATTATGTAGTGGAAAAGATGAGAAGCAGTTTGAAAGCTGGGTCTGCTCTTCCTGTGATTGAGCACAGAGAGAGAGAGATAATTGATCTTCCTATAGCTGAAGATAAAATCAGACCTCACTGTATTTATCACCAGGCACACAATCTTAACATTGGTAGGAAATACTTAGGAAACTTTTTCACAAATTTTTAAGTTGTCTCTTTATGTCCTCATATTAACTTTCTTTCCTGATTTTTTTTTTTTTTTTTCAATTTGCATTGGTGTGTGCACTCGCCAGAGGAAGACTGGGAGAAAGTAAAAAGCATCTCCCTAATGTATGGCCATTCTGCAATCCCTTCTCCTCCATCCTCTTCTTGGATTTTGAACATGCACACACACACATGCCTGGTGTGTTCTTCAGGCTGCTGGGTTCAGGATTCAAACCACATGGTCAGTCATGTGGATCCCTGCTGCCTTAACCACCATGCCACTGGCTGGTCCCTCATATTACTTAATTTTTTTTCAATTCATTCAGTCACATCATGATGGGTTGCAAAATGAATTTTCCCAGCATGAATACACTGTATATTAGTCTAGTTAAAGATATTATACACATTATCAACAGATAATTTTCCATTCTTGTGTCTCTTAAATGTTTTGCTTGTTTCTTTTCCCCTCAATTCTCTTCCTCTTATCATATTACTTTTTTAAAGTGGAAATAAAAGCCCACATGGTAAAAAATAAAAAATTAAAACTGTGCTTATATGAGAGATTATTAAAATCATTTACTCTGGGCAGCAGTTCTCAACAGGGAGATTTTACTGATCATTCTCAGGGGACATCGCCAATGTCTACAGATAGTTTTGGTGGTCACAGCTGGGCGTTGTGATGCTACTCATATCTATTGGGTAAGACCAGGGATGCCACTGAATATCCTAATATAAAAAAAAAATAGCAATACCATAAAACAAAAATTCTTCTCAAAATGTCAATAGCGTCAAGGTGAAGAAAACTTGCTCTAAGGGAATCATCAGTGACCTGTCAAAGATGACTGCCCAAATGTGTTCAGCACAGTGCCATTTGTGATAACTTAAAAATATGACACCTGACAAATTGTAGTATATCCACCTACTAGAACACTGTAGCTACTGAAAAGGACGTTGCAGGGCTAGCAGCTGGCACAGAGGTTAAGGCTCTGAATCCCACATGGCCAACTGCACAGTTTGAGTTCCACCTAGGGCACACATGCATGCATGCATGTCAAAAAAATCCTGAGAGAAGACTGGAAGAGTAGGGATTGTAGTGTGACCATCCCCCTTGGGGGGGGGGTGATTTCTTTCTCTCTGGTGAGTGTACATTCCCTAAAGAAAAACTAAAGAATAAAAATAAATTTTAAAAAAGATGTTGTAGGAGGATATTTAATAACAGGAAGAAATGTTCATGATATTTACATGTCCTAAATACAGTATGATTATAATGTTAGAAAAGTATGCTTATATTTTTGTATAGGCATAGAAATATCTTGAAAAAATGTTGACCAAATTTTTAAATTGGGGCTTTTTTTTAAATACATCTAATCAATATACATCATTAAGGCATGCAAAATGAATTTTTACAGCATCAATACATGATATATTAGTACATTAAAGATATCATCATACATGTTAACAACAGATAATTTTCCATTTTTTGTGTCCCTTACATATTTTGCTTCTTTTTCATTTTTTAAAAAAATTTTTTAGAGAAATTTATGCTAAAGTATGCATTTGCTCACCAGATAGACAGAGACAGAAAGTGAGAAATCACCCCTTGGGGAAATGACCATGCCTAATCCCTTTCTCCTCCATTCTCCTCTTGGGATCTTAGGCATGCACGCACATGTGCCCAGCATGAGTTTTAAGCTGCCAGGTCCAGGATTCGAACCACAGTATTGGGAGTCCAGCGATGTAACCATTATGACATCTGCTGGCCCTTCTTTTTCCTCTTGATTTCCTTCCTGACCAAAATTTTAATACTATCTGTTACAGAAGTGTGGTAGGGGTTCATATGAGAGTACATATTTATCATATCGAGGAGAAAAAGCACAGTTAATATAAGGTATCTCCTCAAAATCTATACAACCCTAAGAATATAAAGTTTTATACCTTCTCTGTTCAGAAATTTTTATTAGAAAAGTTTTATTTCCTGACATCATGCTCTTTAATGACAGAAGAGAAGGAGTAGGTGTTTCTCACCAGGTGCCTTCATGATAGCAGCAGAGTTCATTGGAATATTTTTATTCAGAGCCAAAATAGCACCTACTATTCTCATGCTTTCTCTTCATTGTTACACTATGATTCAAAAGTAGAATTATTTGCTTCCACCCACACCAAGAACAGTATGAGCGTGACACTAGAAACTGAATAAATGCTTGAAACATCATGCATACCCAATGTTGCCCTATCAGAAGGTTTCGTGAGGGGGAGGCATTAAGATATTATCTGTTCTGCAGCCTCTGAACTTCCATATTAGAATTCAGAGGTACTATTAATGTCCCTCCGGAAACATATGCTGATAAATCATCCTATATTTTAATGATGAATAATAAAGTACCCTAATTTGGTCATTACACATTATATTCATATACTAAAAAAACTATCACATTAGATATATACAATCATGTATCAAAAATAATAAAAAAACAAAAACATCTTTTATTTTAATCACCAGTAGTCTCTTTGTGAACAAGCCAGAAAAACAAAAAAATAAAATGGCAGATAGTCTTCACAAATATCACTGTTTATATCAACCAAAAAAATCTGATTAGAGAATAGTGGCTTGATGTACAGCTAAACTTATAATTGGCACTGGCCAAAGAGAGAGGAGGAGGAAGAGCTAGAGAAGAAGAGAGAGAAAGAAAAAAAAGAACCATTAATTACTTACAAAAGAGTAATGATTATGTAAAATTTGCTTACATACTGCTTCTAAAAGGAGTTCAAATGGCTTGTAGAAACACCTAGTGCAAAGACAACTTCCTCCATTCTTGAAGTATTAAATAAGAACACTATTTTCTTAATGGCTTTAGAAACAAGAAAGTACTTTTCTTATACCTAGCTGTTCATCCAAACATTACATATCCTTTACAATTGTTAGGAAACACATTAACTCTGACTCTGGTCGAAAAATCATCACCCGCAATGTGGTAAGCACTGCTTTACCACTGTACCATCATCAGACATATTTTTTGAAATCATATTTAAAATGCTGCAAAGTAGAAAATAATTTTACTAGTGAGCCAAATTATGGAGAAATTGCAAAGCTGACAGTGAATAGAATTTGATTGACAGTTGAGTCCAAATAAGACACCCCAAGAGAGATGCGGTGGAGCTACCTTTCCCATGTGCAATACAGAGACACTCCAATCTGATTCACCAAGCCCTGGAAGCAGCAGCAGGATGTGAAGCAACCCTCAAGGTAATTAAGGCATTGGACTCCCACATGGCCAACCATGGTTTGAATCCAGAACTGCTGGCTTGCTTTCTCATTTCCTCCCTCCCCGACTCCTATAAGTGCACATGCCCTATAGTAAATTTAAAAGTAATAATAAATAAAATAAAATAAATAATTCTTTAAAAAATAAGAAGGTGGGCTGGTTACCTCTTTTCAACATCCACCATGTACATAGAGGCTATCTCAGATCAAACCCAGGAAAAAACAGCACCCTAGCACCATAGCACACAAGTAGCTGGTTCCTCTGTATTGGACAGCACAGGTACAGAGCATTACTATCATCACAGAGAAATCTGATTGGATGCCACTGCTCCACAGTGTGAGGTCTGATGTAGTGGCAGGAGTAGACAAGGGAATACGAGAGACGAGCCAAAAAGGAATCCTCCTGTCATAGCATGGGGCCTGAAAGAAAGTCCCGATGTAAAGTCACAACATGATTAGAAGGGTTACAATTTTCTCCTTATGTTTTATATATTTTTGTTTTGTGTCTAGGAATATCTAGGAAAGTTAAGATCATTTCAGACATATGGAGATAAAAAGCTCTATGAGAAACTGAAATAAACTTCTTTTTCCTTTTTGGGTAAAGACAGCGAAAAGTACAATGGTTAAGAGTAGTCTCAGGCACACAAATGCCTAACTGAGTTTATATTTATAGCTAAATAAATTTGGCAAATTAAATGCAGAAGCTTGAAAAAGTGACTTAAACCATTTGTTCTCTCATTTGTAAAATCAACAATAGTAGTATCTACATCACAGGATTGTAGGAGTATTGCTTGATTTATATATAACAATCAAGTGTGTGCTGTTCCAATTGTTATATTCTCATTACCAAATAATTTATTCTAACTCACAGTAAAGATACCCTTAATTTGACAAAAGTAGAGACCCTAAGACTGATACTCATGCATTCTTAGAAAAGTCCATCCCCCATATATTAGATCATTTATTGTACAAAGAACAACTCTTTGTAAATTCTGTATAACATTGAAAAAAATTAAACCTATGATATTTGAAGACAACAAAATCATGCAAGATAAAAATAAAGTCTCTTTAAGAGGGTCAAACCCACAGAAGATCCCTAAGTCAGATCAGGATGCAAAGACAGGAAGTACAGGGCAGTTTACTGATCAACAATGCAGGTCTCAGAGGGTACTGGAGGCTTTGGGAGTTCAGCAGTGAGGGGTTGGTGATGTACAGGCTAGTATACAGATGACAAAAATGGAATGAAAGTTCCGGAAGATGTTGCCTTCTAGAGGCGACTGAAGTAAAAAGGGATGTGTGGCGTAATGAGATGAGTCCTCAGAATCTGCTCTCTTGATAAAGGTAGCAGTCCCTACTGAAATGCTGCAGGGAAGAGTCAAACCTCCTTCCTTTCTCAAGCAACATCTAGGACTAGGGCTATAGTAAAGCTCACAGCGGAGACTGGGATTAATCAGAAACTCAGAAAATAAATCAAATTTTAAAGATATATACTGATAAAACAAAAACAAGTCTTTGCAAAGATTAGTAAAATAGAAAATTTTCTGCCAAGTTGAAACCAAAATAAAGACAACTTCAAATAACCATGTTAGTCATGAAAACGGAGAAAAAATTTTTTGGTTTGGTTTTTATTTTGGATAACTTTAAATATGTGCAAAAATAGAACAGAATACTAGATCTCAATGTACCTATTAGCAAATTTCAGTAATTACTAATTATGGCTAATATTGTTGCATCTCTCTCTCTTCCATCCACTCACCACATTCTAGGTCATCTGGAGGCAAATCTGATATTAAATCATTTCATCTGTGAATATTATTTACATACTAAAAGATAATTTCTCTTTTTAAAGATACCCCTGTATCATCATCATAGATTTATATTTCAATATTCATATTTTAGTTTTCCTATTTCCCAGTCAGTTTATAATTTTTTGTTTGTTTGAATCATAATCCAAATAAAATTCATACATTGCCATTGGTTGATGTATCTTTTATATCTCTTTGATATAAAGATTTTCCTTTCTTTTTCATCTCTTATATTTTTCCCTGTAATTTTGTTGTTGCTGAAAAAAGTGGTGTCTTTTGTCTTATGGTTTGCCCACAATCTGGATTTTTGTTGATTACATCTTGCAATGCCATTTAATATTTTCCTACAGACTTTTCATTTGCTGAAAATTGGCAGTTACATCCTGAAACTTCATAAGATTCAAGTTCCATTATTTGATAAGGTGATTTCATAGGTTATGTGTAATCTCTATCCAGAGCTCATTATTCCTGTTAGTGTGATGGAACAGCCTTTGATAATCATTGCCTCGCCAAATAATTCATTAGGCGTGATAAATGGTGATAATCTACTTCTATCAGCAAAAAAGAATGATCAGAATATTCAGGACAGCCTCAGACCAATAAATCAACAACTCTAAAAAAATGTTCCTTATCTTGGAACATATATTACAAAATTTACTTTGAAAACAACAAAAAATCTAGTAGACTACTTACCATAGAAAAATTTAAAACAACTGGGGACCAGCATTTAGTATAATGGCTATGTTGCTGGACTCCCATGTAGTCGCCACAGTTCAAGTCCCGGACCCGGTGACTTAAACTCATGCTGGGTGCATGTGCATGCGTGCCCAAGATCCTGACAGGAGAATGGAGGAAAAGAGATTGCAGTGTGGCCATCCCCCCTGGGGGGTGATTTCTCACTTTCTGTCTCTCTATCTCTGTCTTTCTGGTGAGCACACGCACCCTATAGCAAAAACCTCTCCAAAAAAAAAAAAAAGAAAAGAAAAAAAAAAAAGAAAAATTTAAAACAATTATTTTGAAACATCCATGTTTCCAAATCTTTAAGAACTAGGTAATGCCTCTGTTATGCTGTTTCTGTTTCATGCTACAGAAAAAGAAGAAAATTTTTACTGTTCATTTTATGAATCAATAATAATTTCTTTGATATAAAACCTAAAAAGAATGTAATAAAAAGAAAATCATAAACCAGTCTCATTTGTGAGGATAAAAAAATCATGAGCAAAATGAATCCAACAATATGTTAAAATAATTTAAAATAATCAATAGAGTGGATCCAGAAGTACATAAATATATATATATATATATATATATACACACACACACACACATATATATATATATATATATAGAGAGAGAGAGAGAGAGAGAGCGCAAAAACAAATGAATATCCTCCCTCACTTTAATTACTTGACATTGTTCTAGAGGTTCTAATTAGTACAGATAAAGATATAAAGTTACTTAATGTTTGAAGACAGTATGCTTTATGTTGGAAAGACCCAAGATTTGAACTGAAAAACTGTTTCTAATAGGTAGACGGGATATAAAATTAAACAGAAAAGCAAATATAAATAAGTACAGTAAATACAAAATGAACATGCAAAATTGATGGTTTTTACATACACAACCTACCACGTGGAATGAATCATGTAATAAATTACAGTAAAATCAACAGGAATAAAGTAATACCCAAGAATAAATAGTATAGGAAATTTACAAGATCTAAAGTGAAGTTTTAAATGCTTTTGGAGGATTTTAAGAGATGAATAAATAAAAGCATAACATATCCTTTATTTTAAGTTTATTTCTTCCATGAGCAAGAGGGAGAGAGAGAAAGAGAAACAGAAAGATAACACCGCTCCCCTAACAGATTTGATGCCATCATCCCGGCCTCTGTCAGCCCTGGATGGAAGACTCCTATGTGCCTGCCATACTCAACAGCTTTCAGGACACAATTTGAAACCTTCCCATAGGAAAGTGCTCTCACACAGCGTCGCATTTGCTGCTGTGCCACTGTCTGACTTCAAAAGCATATCATATTCTTAGATAGCAAGGTTCGACGACATAGAAATGTTATTTCTCTTTAATCTATAAATGCAGGACATTTTTTTCTAAGATCTATATGAAACAACAAACAAGCACAGTGAAGGAAAAAAAAATCTGAGGAAAAAATAAAAGTGTTCAAGGGACTGGCTAAAAATGAATTAAAACATTACAAAAGCACAATAACTCAGCACCCAAGAGAGAGAGAGATTGTCAGTGGACTATAATAAAAAAGTGCAAAGCAGGGATCAGCTGGTGGCATGGTGACTGAGGCACCTAGGTCCCACAAGGCCAAATGCACAGTTCAAGTCTTAACCCAGTGGCTTCAGGGATACACCAGGGACATGTGCATGTGTGCCCCAAATCCCAAAGGAAGGGATGGTGGAGGAGGAGGAAGCAGTGTGACAGTCCCCCATGAAGGGTGCTTAATCACTTTCTGTTGCTCTCTCTCTTGCCCTCTCTGTCTTTCTCTCTATGGTGAGAGTACGTACCCTCTGGCAATTTTTTTTTAAATTTTAAATATAAAAATGGACTCAAATGTGCATGGAAATTTATGTTAGAAGGCCTCTCCAGTCAGGGAAAGGTGGCTTATGCAATAAGGAGTATTAGGACAACCAGATATTGAATGCATCTATGCCTAGATAGATTCCAAAAAGGTTAAAGATTTTCTAAAACATAAAAGTACTAGAAGGAACCATTTTGCAAATTATTTTAGAACCTCAATTTGAGAAAGATGTGTCTATGACATAATACCTTAAAGATAAAACTAAATTTTAAAAAAACTAGGCAAATATATTTGCAACTAATATAAAGCCTGTATGTCTCTCAAATATATGAAATGTAGGAGGAGTTCAAGCATAGCATGATAGCACTTCTTCTGAACCATTTTATTCAAAATGGTGTGTTAGTTATTTTTCCCATACTGATACACAAAATATGGGGTCACCAGAAATGTCATGATGTATTTTTCTAGTTTTCTATGCAAAAATGTGTCATGATTTTTCTTTCAATCTAATATAATATTCATGTGTAACTTAAAATTCATGCTCTTTTTAATTTAGACTCTGCTTTCACTTCAAGGGGGGAAATAAAGACCATTAATAATAATATTTTCTGTTGTAAGTCTTCACAGAGTTGTGATTGCAACAGAAATACCTTCAAATTATAGTCAGACTGGGGACCAGCAGTTAGCGTAATGGCTATGTCACTGGACTCCCACGTAGTCGACCGCAGTTTGAGTCGCGGACCCGGTGGCTTAAACTCATGCCGGGCGCGTGTGCATGCGTGCCCAAGATCCCAAGAGGAGAATGGAGGAGAAGGGATTGCGGCGTGGCCATCCCCCCTGGGGGGTGATTTCTTGCTTTCTGTCTCTCTGTCTCTCTCTGTCTGGCGAGCACACGTGCCCTATAGCGAAAACCTCTCCCCCAAAAAAAAAAAATTATAGTCAGACTAACCTGAGTCCCAATCTCAGTTGTGCCAATCTTCAGTATGTGACTTTGCCTAAAGTACTTAATGTTACTGACCTTGAACATCATCAGCAGTAAAAGAGTGCTGGTGATACCTATGTCACAGGGTGTTCTGTTTAAAAAGAAAATGAGGTAAGTTTTGTGAAGTTCCAGGCACAGAGTAGGGAATTGACAGGTGTTTTTTTTTGTTTGTTTGTTTGTTTTTTTAAACCTCTTTGTCCCTTGGCCTCCTACCTGGAGTGTGGGCAAATACGTTACTTCACAAGCAAGCTTATCTGGATGGAAAACACTTAAAAAAAAAAAAAAAAAAAAAAACTTAGATTCATGGACTGTTGTAAGGGGAAAGGAAGGAACCAGGACATAACTAATAGAATCCACTCATTCCACAAATGGTAAACAAGCCACACAGGGCAGAGATGTTACCAGAATGACATCCTGTACAGGCTTTCTTTCATCTTCCAGATACAGACAAAACCATAAGTCACCACAAAAAAATCACAACTCCAAATCTCGACAAGGCTTTTTGGCTGGTTTTCCCATGCCCCATAAAATTCCATTGATTCCCTACTCCTCCACAACCAAGGTGGCAATCCAGGAGTTAAGAAAAAAAGAAAGCCACACTTTTCTTCTTTTTTTTTTTTTTTGCTAGACTGTGTACTTTTGAGAACTGCATAAGCAAGTTTAGAAGAGTGAATGCTGAGAATGCCTCCTGGACACAGCACAAGGGCTCCACCTTCAGCTTCAGATTGAAGAGGAATCTTTTCAAAAATGCTTCTGTCCGAGTCTTAAGAAAGCAGATCTGAAATGTAATCTCTTTTCATAAAATTTAAACGATACAACCTTTTACTTTTAAATATTTCAATCCAGAATATTTATCTACTGTCTATAGGTGAAATGAAGAGTCTTATGATGTCTATTTAATATTAATACAGCCTAAGACTTTAAAAGCATTACATTTTCTTTAAATTCTTAAGGATGCATGCTCAGTGTCATTTTCTCTTGAAGCAAAGTCTGATAGGCTCTTTCGTTCTAATTCTCTTATGAGTTCATTGTACTTACGATCTTGTAATAAAGGAAAAGGTTAATTCCTGCCCAGCAGACCTATTCATAAATTACCAGCAGTTTTTTAATATTCCACTAAATATACGGCAGTTTTTGAAGGAGAAATTGTATCTTGGCAAAGAGAAGTAAAATTCAGTTGTATTAAGGGGTACTAGTTGGGCCTTGTAGATTACTATGTATCAATGGGCAGTGATAAGAAATACAGTGTATAAAAATAAACCACCAGAAAATATTCCCATAGTTTCACAGAATGAAACTCCTAAATCTAACAGGACGCCTAAAACCATTTATGTAATTACATAACAGAGTAGAAGGTAATCTTTCTGCTATCATATATTTTATGGTAATCTATTTTTAAAAGGTGACAAAGTGACTGTTTCTATACAAATTGTGGCATGTGGGAGAGAAATTAGTCATTTTTCTGCATTAAAAATCGGTAAATGTGGATTATAAGCAAATACACACAGACACACTGAATCTTTTGAACAATTTCTATATGACATACATTATGCCCTATGAAAACAAAGCATAGAAATGTTAGATAACTTCCTGAGATCTCAGAGCAATTTTACAAAAGCTAGAACTGGGATTCATGCAGAAAGATTTGGTGGAGGAGGAAAAAAGGATCTAGAATCAAACATGTCTGCACTCAAATCCCAGACCACCACAGTTAATGGTATAATTCTGGTGAAGATATCCAAAATTTCCGTACCTCAGTTTTCTCTTCAATATATGGAAAGAATAATAGCCTTCCAATCTGGTAAAAGGATTAAAACTACCCTAGAAAAAGAATCTAGTACAAAGTATACACATGTGTCATAGTTTTCACTCTAAGGAAGCTAGGTTCTCTTAGGCCTTTTCCTCACAGTGAACATTGGTTGCAGGTAATCTGAACTTTCAGTGACCTTGGTTTTTCCATTTGCCTCAAATATAAGAAATTAACTGTTTTAGAACAACCCTGGATTATGTTTGTCCCTAAATCTCTAATGGAACTATTTTAAGTACAAATGAATGCTCAAGTTCTCTTTTTTCTCCTTTCTCTCTGTTCTCCCTCTCTCTCTCTCTCTCTCTCTCTCTCTCTCTCTCTCTCACACACACACACACACACACTCAGTGTCTCTCTATAAACAGAGCAAAAAAATTTTAAGTACAAATGAATGCTCAAGTTCTCTTTTTTCTCCTTTCTCTCTGTTCTCTCTCTCTCTCTCTCTCTCTCTCTCTCTCACACACACACACACACACACACACACAGTGTTTCACTATAAGTAGAGCCATCAAAAAAATAAAAATCTTTTGCTCAGCAGATACAGGAATAAACATCAAATCTTTACAGAAAGATGCTGGACTCCTTTCTGATGATAAAACAGTACCTCATAATGACAAATATTACCCTTAATTATTTCAACTAAAAAAAAATTGGAAGTCATACTATTAGTGACTTTTAAAGCTTTCTCCCGATTTCATGTCTTATTTGGAAGACATCTACATAGGCCCTTTTTCAAGTGAGGAAATGGTCCAGAAATTATCAGTAAGATTTTCTTTATTAAGACAAAATAGAGACTATTCAACTCCTGAAACACCTCACTAAGACCACTCATTAGGAGAAAAGTTCTGGACCACATAAACAATTCCACATTGTCATGTATCCCAGGCCATCCCAGAGCTGGAAGAAACCCTGAGATTATTTAGCTGCTACAGAACTTTTGGAATGTCTGCCTGGATTTTCTTTCTTTTCTGAGAATTAACTTCTCCCAAAAACTAGAGTGGACTTCTTAGCCTATTTTTAATTCATGATCCTCTCTACCTGCTCAAAATGGATTCAATGTGAGAAATCAGGTTAATCTATAACTTCAAGTATGCTAAGGTTAAGCTTGAAGACAGAGAAGCCATCTTTTACAATGTGCATAGCAAAGCAGTAAAAGGGGATATGGATCAAACAACAACACACAGTAAAACAGAAAATTTAAGAGTTAAGGCATATGGACTGAAAAAGACCTGAAGAGAGAGACAAAGAAGGTAGCTATTTTAAATACTGGCCATTTTCCAGTCCTGAATTTTAGTAATTTAAGAAACCAAACTCTACTTTCTGCCCTTACATACGATATTTGATTTTGAGGGGTCACTCTATCCATGCTTACTCTTGATTTTTGAGAGTTCACTCTATCCCTGTTTAGGTTAGGGTTTTTGTTTCCAACAATCAAATATTCACCACTAAAATATTAGATCAATGCCCTCTTTCAATCCCATTTTACAGAACAGAGAACAGAGAAAGACCCAAGGGATGAAATCCCTGCCCATTGCCATCCACAGAATTTGCAGAACTAAATTCAGTCTTTTTGTTCACAATCTGAATTCTCTTTCTACAACACCAATTTCCACTGAATTCTCTGAAATGCTGAAATGTATGTATAGGATAGCCAAAAGTTCTATTTCACAAAATCTAAGGTTCATTGCTTATGTAATATACCAAATAGTGCAATTAAATTATGACGCGTTGCTAAGATGCCAATGATAATAAAAGACATTCATGTTTTAAATATTGGGTTGTCAGAAAAGTCATGACATATTTTTTCTGTTTTTTTTTTAATACAAAAATGAATCATGACTTTTCTGACAGCCCAATGTATTAAGATATGAAATGCTCACTGGAGAATCAGTGAAAAGTGGTAATACAGGGGATTAATGGAACTGGGAAGAGGGAGAGCTGAAATATTTTAATTGTGGTACTAGTGAGGGAAGAACTGGCTATAAAGTTTCAAGTAGGAAAATAGAATTGTGGTACTTTCTGTTTTAAAACGCACTGCATACGTGTTGCCAACACTGAGGAGTCTCAGTCAAGTCCAGAAGGATTTAAAGGTAAATATTAAAGACATTTCCAAATACTCTGATATCAAAGTCTTATCATTGAAGGGAGTATGGAAAAAGAGATTAAAAGAATTATAAACCTCAGTCTAGCCCTCATGCACCATCCTTTAATCAGTCATACTTGAGTCCCTAGTTAGTGTCAGACATCATCTCAAAACTGAACCTGTAACAAAGAACGAGAGAATAAAGTCCCCATGAAGTTGACATTGCAGTAAACAGATAAGCAACAAAACAAAATGCAAATGTCTAAAAAGGAAGGTCAGGTCATATAAGTGCTTAAGAAAATTATAGTAAGAAATCATTCCCTCAAGAAACATGCAGTTTAGAAATGAATCTCATATGTACTAAATACTTTTTCAAATCCTTTGAGATAGTAAGGGATTAGATGCTAAGGTGAGTTATTTGGACATTTATCAATAGTATAAGATAATTCAGAGATATCCTCTCAAAGATTCTTTTCAGCCTTGAACTTTGATCTACCATTTCATCGTCTATGACTCTCCAAAAGCCTTGTGTCAAAAACTTGGACCTTGACGAGAAATGTCACTTCTACCAGGATCGTCAGCCCAGCAAGTGGGCATCAGTTGCACATGAACTCTACCCCTCATTTTCACACAGTACCCAGGACCACTCACTCCAGCTCTTACTGATCTATAACTGAATCTTCATATACACCATTTTGCAAACTTGTGTATACCTATGAATACGTACATACCTATGAATCTGTATTCCCTATCTCAAAGTCAGTGTTCCTTTGCTCTTCCTCATCCCCCAGTATGCTCTTCCTTACTGGTAAATAACAACTCTCACTAATTGGTTGTCCAGAAGGATTTCTTCTTTACTATTCAGAGTAGCACCATCCAATTCCCTCAACAACCACCCAAAGCTAAGTTGCATCTCTGCCATCATATCACTTGACCCAGATTTTGCAGAGATTAATCAATTGGAGAGAAAAACAATCTGAATTTCTCCAAGAAACTAAAGTACCTTTTAGCAATATTTTTGATTTTTTAATTAAAAAATGAAATAAACACTTATTAATTTCCAAAAACCTCAGGCAATAGGGACAAGGAAATAGTAATCTTATTTCCACAACACCAGAATCCCTAGAGAAAATTACCTTATAAGTTCCATGTGTATCCTTGGATAGTTCATTGTGCATTGCTTATTAACAAATACATAAACATTATCGGGGTATTCCAGAAATCTAATCCTCTGTAACCCATTTGTTCATTCAACTATGAATTGTAGATATCTTATCCTAAAAATAAATATAGATTTAGGCTAGCTCCATGGCCTGGTAATTAAGGCAATTAGATCCATGGCTGACAGTACAGTTCGAGTTGCAGACTCAGCAGCTTGAGCAACATGCCAGGTACATGTGTGTATGCGCCCAAAAGCCCAAGAGGAAGGGAAGATGAAGGAGAAGGAATTGCAGCATGACCTTTCCCCATGGGAGGCCTTTTCCCCTCTCCTTTTACCTCTCTCTATGCCTCTGTCTCTCTCTGGTGAGCACATATGCCCTGTAAAATAAAAAGAAAATAAAGGTAGATAAGATAGATCTCATGTTCTTTTTCATGATTATTTGGAAATGTATTATATAGTAGTAGTACTATTATAATAAATTATTCCCATATTGATGAGAGTTTAAATTCTTCCAATTTTCATGTAATTATGCTACAAAGAACATATACTCACTAGCTTCTTAAATTTGTGTGCTTTCATAGGAAGTTTTTAAAATTGACATATATGTCTAAAAAAATGAAAATTTTATAGCTACATTGACTTTGAAACAGACTGTAATAATTTGCACACCACTGTCATCATAGGAGACTCTCTACTGCCCTTTATCTACATCCAAATTAGTTTTCTTTTTCATCCAAATTAGTTTTACTAATCATTTTCATGTTTGATTAGCTGAGCATTCAAAATGATTATATTATATTGTTTACCAAACAGTCATGGTATTCTCCATAATAATTATGCTCTTTAAAATTATAAAAACATATTTTACTTTCACAAATAGCTTACTTTCATGGCAGAAGATTTAGAAAATGAATAAACACATAAGGAAAACTTAAATATCGGTATTTCTGGTGCCAACCAAGATGGAGGACCTGATAGAGGTTATCTCTCCCACTGATTGCAACCAAAAACTCTGAACAGATTGCAAAATATGCTACTTGAAGATTCTGAAAAGTAAAAAATAGCAGATGGATTGAAGACTAAACTCAGAATTTAAATAATGGCCTGAAAAGTGGGAGGCTCCTGTCATGAGGAGCTTCATAACAACAGAGAAAGCTAAAGTCTGACAGAAATGTATCTTTCTTATAAGAGCTAAGAAGAAAAGAAACGCCTGGGAGCTAAGGAGTATAAGAGAAATTCCAGGGAGGAGAGAGATGGAGAGGGGATTCTGCTAATTCTGTAAATGAGGCGGGGTAATTGTGCATTAACTTACAAGCTGTACACATAGAATAGACTCAAAGGAAGTAGCACATGCTTCAAAAAATTAACTACCACATAAATTACCACCCAAATCAAAGACTAATCCCTGAGAGGCACATGTACCAGGCAGATCCAAAAAGCATACAAAAGATTTTAAAAATCAAACTGACATTGGAACCACCATCCCAGAAGGAGAAATCAGAACTTGTGGTCTGAAGCTATATGGGTCAATTTCCTATCTAAAAAAAAAAAAAAAAGAAAAAGAAAAAAACAATAAACAAATAACATCTCCAAGGTATTTAACAGGACCAAGAATCTATCAACATATCAAGGATATGATCTAAAAACATTTCACAAAGAACCAAAATTATCTGACCAATACTCAAGAATAATCATCAGATACCAAGCCTGAGATGATCCAGAAGTTGGACTTATTGAAGACTTTAAAAGTAGCTATAATAGGGGCCAGCAGGTAGCATGGTGGTTAAGAGTACTGGACTCTCATTATGGCCAATCAGTTTGTGTCCTGGCCCTGGTGGCACGCGCACGCTCTCTTCCCCCCCCCTCCCTCCCGTCTCTCTGGTCAAACTAAAAGTGAATAATGATGATGATAATAAGTGAAATAAAATAATCTTAAATAAAAAGAAAAGTAGCTATAATAGGGGCCAGCATGTGGTGTGGTGGTGAAGGCACTCGAGTCCCACCTCTGACCACTGTTCTAGTCCTAGACTCAACAGCTTAGAAATCATGTCAGATGCACATGCATCTGTGCCCAAAATCCCAAGAGGATAATGGAAGAGAAGAAACTGTGGCATGGCCATCCTCCCTGGGAGGTGATCTCTCACTTTTTTTTTACCTCTCTCTATTTTTCTCTCTCTCTCTCTCCCTCCCTCTCTGTGAGTGCACACACCCTTATGACAGAAACCTAAAAAAAAGTAGCCATTATAATAATCTATGAAATAAATAGCCATTATAATAATTTATGAGATAAAGATGAACACTATTGACACAAATGGAAATATAAAAGTTCTTAAGAATAAAATTAAAAGTATTAAAAAAGAAACTTTAGAATATAAAAATAGTTCAAATTAGAAAAATTCACTGAATGGGCTCAATAGTAGGGTGAACATGAAAGAGCAACAAGCCAGTGAAATGGAAGATAGAGCAAAAGAAATTATGCAACCCAGAAACAGAAAGAAATTGGAAGAATAATCAGAGCCTCCAATCTATATGATATCAATAGATCTAACATGTTACTGGAGTTCCAGAAAGATAGAAAAAATAAACTGGTGCAGAAAAGCATCTTGAAGAATCTTATCATTCAGAGACAATCAATTTTGATGTTTGATGTAGACAATTTCAGAGAATTTGTATACATATACACACACACACCACCATGAGATATTAGAATACCTGCTGCTGATAAACTGTTTTTTCCTTTAACAATACATCTTCTATGTTAGCAAATGCACATTTGAAAAATAATTTCTTATGTGAGAGAGAAAGGGGGAGGAGGAGGAAAAATGAGAGTGAGGTATTTTTGACAGAGTCTGGCTCAGCCCCCTAGTTTCCTAGAATTGCAGGTGCTTGCTACTGCATCCCACCTGTGTTAGGTTGGTTCAGGATCTGAACTTGGGCCTTCCTTCTGGCTCTAGCCTCTTTCCATGGCATCCCATCACTTGCACGGCGAAGGCTAGTTCCTGTACAGTAACTTCTAATGGCTGGCTCCTAGCTCTTCTCATCGTGTAGCCATAGTTTATTTCTTTCAGTAACCAACTGCTGCTTAGTTTTTCTCCCCTATTTTAGCTAATATAAATATTATACACTTACTCTTATTGCTAAATCACTTCATATCATTATTTTCTTCAGTTGTACTGCCAAAAATAAAGTTGCTGTACAAGGGGGTATTCATTCAACCAATATTCAGCCAACAAATATTTGTTGTTTAATAATAATACAAAGATCAATACAGGAAACATGTTGATTTGCTTTTCTGTATGTACTTTTCTTTAATGTGAAGTGTCTTTTAACGGATACAAAATGGGCTCATGTCAGAGCTACCCATTTGCCTCCATAAGTACAGTGGTGAGTGGTGATTCATATGCATTAATACAACCCCAATGGTTGGGTCAGCACAACAATTACCTAATCGGCTGCAATTATTTAATTTTAAGTTTTAAAACTGCTTTGTGAACATTCTATAGTAGGTCATTGAAAATATGTTATTTTTACTCCCTGAAAGGTGTTTCCCAACTAGTTAATTCATTCTCATATGTCCTTACAATAACTAAGCTTTATGAAGATAAACTAACACAGAAGAAGAGCATAAAACATATTAATGTGAGATGTCATTATCCCCAACTGGACTAGTAATCCTCCACTATTCAGGGGCCATTCCCCCCTAAGTGATCTCACTTTGCTATGGATATAATACTAGTACAGCATATATTAAACAGTTACAGAATAATATTCTTTACAGTCTGCCTTTCCTTTGAGAGGTTCTCTGAAAACAAGAAATGCATCTTATTTAAGTTTATTCATTTATTTAATGAGAGAAAGAAAAAAAAGGTGTGTGTGTGTGTGTGTGTGTGTGTGTGTGTGTGTGTTAGGGCACATCTACTCACTAGAGAGAGAGACAAAGTAAGAAGTGAGAAATCATCCCCCAGGGGATGGCCATGCCACAATCCCTTCTCCTCCCTCCCCAAGATCTTGGGCATGCACACACATACACCTGGCATAATTTTCAAGCCACTGGATCCAAGACTTGAACCACGGCTGGCCATGTGGGAGTCCAGCAATGTAAGCGCCACACCATCTGCTGGTCCTGAGTGGTATATTTTTGACAGGGCCTCACTATACCATGATCCTCTTTCCACCCTCCCAGAATCACAGACATGAACATGACAAACCCTCAGCACATTTAGGTCAACCCAGGATCTGAACCTCAGACTTCCATGTGGCTCTGACATCACAACCTTTGTTACTGTGGCTGGGCTGAACTCTTACTTATTTTTATTTTCCTACCAGTACTAGATACAGGTAAATTGTTCAGAATACACACACACATACACACACACACACACACACACACACATATATATATATATATATATATATATATATATACACACACCACACTCTGGTATCCTTCTTCACTGTGAATGCAGAAGATAATCCACTTAAAAACTAAGCTAATTAAAACAACCTATAGTTGCCAGGTAAAATGCATCCAGTTAAATTTGAATTTTAAAAAATAATTTTTTTAGTATAAGTATGTCCCAAATATTGCATGTTTATCTGAAATTCAAATTTAACTAGATACCCATATTTTTATTTGCTAAATCTGGCAACCTGAAAATGAATGTACTTTAAATGATTTAGAGAGTTCCTAGAATACTGTTCAAATGGGAACAGATTCTCCCTGGTCTATGAAGGAAGATATCCCCAAATCTTCACAAAATGGAATTCCAGACTTTTAAGCTAATGAATTATTAGAGAGGTTTAGACCAGGGCTAGAAAACCGCCTTATCAAGAATACTATGGAAAAGATTCCCACGTCACTTACAAATTTGGACAATATCACTTCCAAGTCTGTACCCGTTTATAACACTGTTACTGTGCTTTAGTTTCTGGAATCCCTTTGCTAACAGAGTTTTTAAAAAAAAAAATCTTAAACTTTTTAATTTTCTGGCTCATCTCCATCAGTGAACTTGAAGCATACATATCCTTCCACGGTCGGGCGGCTCCTCTTGCTCCAGTCTCGTGGGTACCCTCAGGGGAGATCCTTTTGGGGAAGGACCTGGTGCAGAGGTGATGCCAACTGCACCAATGCACAGCAGCCAGATCGCATCTCAGACGCTCTTTTGTGAGCATAGATTTATTTCCCACCAGATCATTTTTCTTCAGTTACTTTCCCCAAACTCTGAACTACTGCCAAGGTTAATGCAGGCCCTGACTCTGCTTGTTGATTCTTATTAATTAAGCCAATCAGTGATCTTGTATCATACAGTGTCCGTTTTTAATATAACCTATTTGATGAGACTGTATTCATTTAGGAGAAATATGCACTGGCGTTCTGGCATGCACTTTTCCTAATTATCTTACAGCCTTCATTCAGCAGTGAAATTAGACTGTGGTTATCACAGTTAATGGAAGCCTATAGCTCTTAGCTAAGTGATCTCCACCAGTCACCTGATCTATTCTTGCTCTCAGCTGCATAAACATGATTGCACTATCTATGCAGTCCCTGGTGAATGCATAATTTGAGCGTGGGTGTGAATGTTTTAACAAAATCTCCTGCTTCGGAGCAACAAGATGGGCACTCCATTCTGGTAAGGTTTTCTAAGTTGACGGATAACAAGATTGGAATGACAAGACTGTGAAAGGCAAAGTTACGTAGTAACAGGGACCGGGTGAGGATAAGCTATTTCTGGGGATATGCAAAAAATGTAAACCCTGACCTTGCAGATACATGTTAAAGGTCAGAAGGTAGATTCTCCATTTTAAAAGAGAGAGAGAGAAGAAGGGCATAAAAATTATCAATGTCTTTCCTTATGTTACTCTTGAGCTCTACAAAATTGATCCTACATATCCCCCTTTCTCTTAAGAATTTGTTCTTAGTTAAAACTGTAAATTCCTCCTGTATGTCCCCATTCACCAAAGGCATTGATTCACACATTCATTTACTCATTGAACACATGTTAGATACATGTGTGAAAGTCACTGGGGATAAACCTGTGAACAAAATAGAATAATCATCTCCTTCACAAAACATTAATCTAGTTAATAAAACAGGCAATTGAACAAATTCATTAAAATCAATAAATTATAAAAACTCTAAAAACAAAACTGAAGTCCTCTAAAAAAAAATCATCAGGAGGAATCAACTTTTGTAGGACTATATAGAAAGCGCCTCTGTGAAGAGGTGACACATGAGCTGAGACCTGAATGACCAGAGGGAGTGTCTTAGTGAGAATGAAGGAAAACTGATACAGCAAAGGACAGCACATGTAAAAATCATGAGGCAGGAGTAAGCTTGGTGTTCCAGAAACCAAACATAGGCTAGAGGAGCTGGGGTCAAACAGAAGAGAAATGAAGAGAAATGAAGAGAAATGAAGAGAAATGAAGAGGAGAGGAGAGGAGAGGAGAGGAGAGGAGAAGAGAGGAGAGGAG